>NW_021319264.1:23936-77969 GCF_001605985.2 Dendrobium catenatum | reverse complement strand
TCAGGTCTTTAATTTTGACTAATTTGTGCTCGGATTGGGTCAAATTCAGTGTTGTTATGTTTGCATTTTTGAGACCTTCAGTTTGACTATAAGTTTGCTGAAATATGAGTTCATATGGTCTCTAATTTAATTTTTGAAGTCTCTAACTTGTTTTTTGCCTTGAGATTCATGCTCGATCAAGATAATTTTTTGACAATATATCAATTGCCCCCCTATTTTCGGATGTCGAAGCTCTAAAAGTCTAAAAATATGTAGTATAACATTCCAATATATATGTTGCATATTTGTACTCTTGTGGCTTTATTTTTGTAGATTAGATGGCATTAAGCTATCCATTAAGTTTTGTCACTACATCTTCAATATCATAGTTTTTTCTTCTTAATTTGATCAACCTAATTGTACAAGGAAAAATAATCCTAGTTAATTTGGAAACAAAAGTTATGTAGTTGAGGGCATTACATACTTTGTATCTTACTAATTATGAGTAACAAAATGATATATAACTTTAAGTATTCAGACATGTTATCGTTATAATATTCACATGTATTATAGTGTGAACTATGGGGAGTTCTATTATGTAAAGCACCTTAGCATTTTGTGCTTATGTATTTTTGATCCATTCATTAGAAAATAACTAGTGCAACACATGATTATTGTTTAGTGGGGTTTTCCTTGATGCCTCTTTACTATCTCTAGGTAAAGTATATTCTTAATCAAACTACAAGTTATCATAATTCTTTTTATTCCCTTTGACATTTACATTTGTAAATTAGAAAATAGGAGCAAAAATAGGTGACATTTTATGATGATGATGATGGCATATTACTATCGACATGTATTATTTATGCTTAATACATGTCACTTGTTATAAAGTAATATCTTCACTTGGCAAGGAGTTACCTCATATTTTTCACTAACAAATATTTGTTGGAGCTTTTCTCAACATGTAGTTTGTACATGCTTTTTTGCATGTTTGCTTAACATTTAGGTTTGTAGACACCTAAAAAGGGTTTTTTTTAGCTCCTTGTAATGGTGCTTTGGATTTTTAATTTTTTTTTGGTGGATTTAAATTGTTGGTTGTGTTGATGTAAGTCATAAAAATTTGTGTTTAAAAGGTCTATTGTTCTCTGATTTATCAAGGTCCATTTTGTTGTTATAGTTGGATTACCAAATTGGTATTAAGGGGTTGTTTTTTTTCTTTATCAGTGCTTGGTTTTATAATTCATGCAGGCTAAAGAAGCTAAATTTATCTATGGTCAGTAGTTTCACAAGTTTTTGTTTAATGCATTTAGCTTCTACTTATTGATAATGATCTATTCACTTAATGCTACTCGTTCCTTTAGTTTTGTAGGGAGTCTAGAGTTCAAGCTTTTATTATGTTATATGTATGTTGAAACATTGTTAATAATAAATCATGTCTATTTATAAATGTTTAGATCCTTAATGGACCTGAAGTATTGGCAAATACGTTGTAGAAATAGAGAAAAATGTGAGTGATTTATTTGTCGATGCAGAACAGGAACAAAGGGAACGAGGTAAAGAATTTAATACTATAGATAAATTCGATGGAAATAATATTGTCTTTTATATTATTGTTTCTTCTCATTTGATTTGCATTCAGGTGATCAAAGTGACTTACATGTCATCATATTTTATATGGTATCAGCAAAGCGAAAAATCCTTATGATATGTTTTCAACCTCTTTTAGCAAATTTTTGGAAAAGCACTTTTTAAAGTTCCAAAATTTTACTAACGATTGAAATTGTTAACTGCTTTTCTCATTTAAAGATTGTTTTTTAAACTATAATTCATATTTTAATATGACATTCTCATTGCTTTTTTTGGATGCTTTTGAATCTTATGATGTTTGTGCTCATTCTTTGTGAAAGTTGGCCATGAACATCACAATTTTGTCCTGATCTATAGTTTTATATTCCCAACTTGAGAATGTATAAAAAATTCAATAGAAAAAACTAATTAACTTGAAATCAAAAAACATTTCAACGTTCAATTTTCAAAAATACCTCACACAATAATTTTAGAGTTTGATGCTGTGAAATTATCCATAAATAGAAGGACATTTTAGAGCCAACCAATGCAAATTTGTTAAAACTTTCATGTAAGGTCACAACATGCCACTTCTCTCACCTCACTTTTCTTGTTTACCATTCCAATTTTGATCATGATCCAACAGGTCCACTCTCGCTTAATCGAAATATTGTTTGTATGAAGTTATTATGTTTGCTACAACATGATGATTACCCGACTTCTTGTTTATTTATTTTGCTACATAGTTGTCAATTTTACTTCAAATAAACTCAGTTCCCTTCCAAAAATCCTACAAAACAAATACAAGCCATTTAATTACATTTAATTTGCCATAATAGTGTTTACACTACAAAATATTTTCATTAAACCAAATAGCTCTGATTCCATTCAGAATGGAAGAAATTGTTAGACCTTATATGCTCCTTAAACTAACCAAAATATAAAATCAAAAGTAATGCTCCCATTCAAATCTAAGTCTAAGTGAATCATAAGTTATATTAGACAACAGTCACTAAAATTAAATTAAATTAAAACACAGTAAGTAGTAACAACTTCAATGTAGCCATTCAATTAATTTAATCTAAAGAAAATTCTGGCAAATAAATCTAACCATGACACACTGCACACTTGATGAGCACAGGGCTCATATAATGAATTCATGCAAACCAAATTTGCCACCCAAAATGAAAATAATTATTACTAAGCTTGATCATTAGACGCATGTCTCCTCTCTTCTGTTGTAAATCTGGTTTTATGAATTAAGATTTTTTATGATAGCAAATATTCCTATTTTTTCTATGACTGCCTTGCCCACTAATATTTCAGGTCAACAAGATCAAGTGCAACTCAAACCAGCTCAAGATTGGGTAGATTAGGTTAGAGTTAGTTTGTAATGTATTTTTTTCTCTTTTGTGAGTCAATTATAATCTTTGTGGTGCCTGATGCTACACTTGGGTGAATTTTTATTATCTAACTTAGAGTCTTCTATTTTTGTAAACATCATCCGGGATGATCCTAAAATTATCCTGGATGATATGTTTAAAACAGAAACCCTAATTAGGGCATCGTGGTTAAGGCAGCTGTCATTAAGCATATCATCCTAGATAATTTTTTTATCAGCCGGAACAATATGCTTAAATAAGAAAGAATCAGCCCAAAGATCTATTTAAGAAGTTTGATTGATCCAATCATATCGTCCTGGATGATGCAGGATCGGCCAGAAAGATCAGTTCAAAAACCTTAGTTTCTCCTATATGACAAAAAAATAAACATCGTCTGTTCAGAGTGATGTTCTAGATGATTTTTTGTAGATTTGAACTTATCAGGTAGGCCGATCGCGAGATCGGCCTAGACGATCAAGCCATTTTATTTTCGTCCAGACTTCCATCCAGGGCGATGATCTGGATGGTATTTACTGATTTGTACTAATCGTACATGATGATATATTATCATCCTGGATGATAGGAACAAAAAATCTTCTAATCATCCCAAGTCGTCCGGGATGATTGAGCTTAATTTGTAATGATCGTACAAGATGATAGCAGTATCATCCTGGATGATAAAGTTGGCTCTTGAAAATCTATTTAAATGACTCGTGTTTTCTCAAGCATAAGATCCTTTACTACTGTCTTGACCTGAGAGAGCCTAGAGGAGAGGGAGAGAGGGAGAGAGAGGGAGGAACTTGTGAGGGGGAGCTTGTGAGGGGGTTTCATAAGGGTTTCTCCAAGCAAGGGTCTAAGATGTCTTCTCCGATCATCGTCTCTTGTCTTTGGGGGTTCAAGGGAGGTCTACTTCAGCAAACAGTGAAGGTTCTCTGTCTGCTTCAGGTGGAATCAAAAGGAGTCAGTTCTCTGCCACACAGGAGTCGGTGGAAAGGTGGTTTTATTAGGGCTTCTCCTCCTTACTATGGGAGCAAAAAGAGAGTCACTAAGTTTAGTGCAATACTCAGAGGGCGGCTCTAGGGAGTGGATGTAGGTCGTGTTGATTGAACCACTATAAATCTTTGTGTTCTTTTGTTTTACTTCCGTATTTATTTTTTCCGCACTTTGATTATTATTGTCGTGATTTTTGGTTTAGGTTTTGAGTTTTTAATTGAAATAAATTTTAAACACCAATTCATCGTCCCTCTTGGTTAGCCTCGGGCTTGTTCATAAGGGCTTAACATCCCTGACAACCTTTCAAGTGGTATCAGAGCGGGATTCATAAAACCAAGTTTAAAAACTTTTTAAATTTTGATCCATGGCTAACTCCGGTAATCATAATACTGCGGAAGGGTATTCTATTACCCGACCATCTTTGTTTGATAATATTCCTTTTGACTTTTGGAAAACTAGCATGTCTATATTTTTGCAATCAATTGACTATCGCTTGTGGATACTTGTTAAGGATGGTTATACACCTCCAACTGGTAAACTTAATGGTGCTACTATTCCACTTCTTTTTACAGAATGGACTCTTGATGATAGGGATTTAGCACAACTTAATACAAAATATTTGAACTATTTTTTCTATGCTTTAAAATCTAAAGATTACATGCATGTTTTAACTTGCACTATTGGTAAAGAAATTTGGAATAAATTATGTATTATTTATGAAGGAACTAAGGAAGTTAAGAAATCTCGATTGAATATTTTGTTGCATGATTACAAACTTTTTTGTATGAAACCTTCTAAATCAAGTTCTGAAATGTATACAAGGTTTACTCAAATCGTTACCTCTTTGCATGCTTTAGGAAGAGAACTCATTAACTATGAAAAAGTGAATAAAATTTTAAGATGCTTTCCTTTCTCTTTTGATGCTAAGATTAATGCAATTACTGAGTCCAAAGATTTGAATACTTATTCGATTGATAACTTATTTGGATCACTCATTGCTTACGAGCAAGGGGTGAATAAAAAAAATCTTGATGCAGGTGAGAAAAAGAAAGAGAAAACTCTGGCACTGAAGGCCAACAACATGGACACTAAATCTTCTAGGTATGAAAGCGATGATGTTGCTTTAATCACAAGGCAATTCAAAAGCTTTCTAAGGAAGAAGCAAAAGAACCATGAAAAGTGGAATAAAGGTAATGGAAACAATAATTTTTAGAGTTCTAATGATATGATTTGTTTTGAATGCAGAAAGCCAGGACATGTTAAAGCTGATTGTCCTACACTTAAGTCTCACCCAAGCAAGGAGAAGGGAGAGGAGAAACCCAAGTTTAAGAAGGACAAGAAGAGGTTCCAAAAAGCATTCTAGGCAAATTCTGTATTAAACTCCTCTAAGACTGAAGCTGAAGAGGAGACAACAAACTTATGCTTAATGGCAGACAATCATCTTGGTCAAAGTGACCAAGAAGAGGTATGTGAACCAACTTATGATTAATTACTTGAAATTTGTGAGAATATTCATGCATCATATAGGAAACTCAAAACATCACATGCTAGTTTAAAATTAGAATTTTCAAATTTATAAAAAGAGCATTAAATTCTATTAAAAGATCATTCCCAAATTGATAACAATCACATAACTTTACTTAATAAATTTGATGTATTAAATAAAAAGCATAATGAATTATCTGATGCACATGATTCGTTAAAGTCATCCCATGCTGAGTTAGAAAAAGAATTACAAATTTCAAAGCTTCTGAAAATAAATCATTACATGTTTCACATAACTTTAAAAAGAAGCACCACCACATGAGTAGATTAGTACATCATTTTCCTGTTTTTAGATATTTTTTATGTGGCATGTTAGGACACGTTACACACACTTGCACCATTCATCGTAGTACACATTGGGTGTGGAGACCCTAATTATATAATTGACAGCATAACACACATGCATTGAATACTACTTTCCATAAGAAGGAACCCAAATATGTTTGGGTTCCTAAATCTGATGTTTGATGATTTTGCAGGCTTGCTCTCACAAAAGGCCTCATGAGAGCATGCGGTACCTGGACAACATATGCTCATGACACATGACTGGAGATGCTAATCAATTTATTTCATTGGAGGCCAAGGCTGGAGGCAAGGTTACTCTTGGAGACAACACCATTAGGAAAGTGGTGGGCTCAGGTATAATTGGAAACTCCAAGAATATGTTGATTGAAAATGTTT
The DNA here is from genome assembly GCF_001605985.2 of Dendrobium catenatum. NCBI lineage: Eukaryota > Viridiplantae > Streptophyta > Magnoliopsida > Asparagales > Orchidaceae > Dendrobium > Dendrobium catenatum. The sequence continues at coordinate 71,820 of NW_021319264.1, read as the reverse complement.
TTCTTGTAGATGGACTAAAATATAACTTGCTCGGCATCAGTCAGCTATGCGATAAAGGCTTCATCATAAAATTCTTGGCAAACACTTACATTATAAGCTTAAATAATAACACTATTTTGCAGGGAAAGCAGATCAACAATGTTTACATGCTTAATTTAAATAATATTAAATGTGCTACTTCATTTTGCTTAAAAATTGCTACTTATGATTCTTATTTATAGCACAGGAGATTATATCATGTCAGTATGAAATTAAACCCTTAGGAAAGTGACCCAGAAAGACATAATTAGAGGTGTCCCCAAGCTTAATTTTTCAAAAGACCTCCTTTGTGATGTCTGCTAATTAAAAAAAGCAAGTCAACTCCACTTTTCACTCCATTAAGGATATTAGCAAATCTAGACCTTTAGAAGTCCTTCACATGGATTTGTTTGGACCCATTAGCACTTCCAGCTTAGGAGAGAAAGTCTATGATTTTATGATTGTCGATGATTCTTCGAGGTTTACTTGGATTAGATTTTTGTCATATAAGAATGAGTCTTTTGATGAGTTTAGAGTCTTCTTCACTTGGATTCAGAAAATGTTAGGTTGTGAGATCTTGACCATCCATAGTGACCATGGGGGGGGGAGTTTGAAAATGAGAGATTTGGAGACTTTTGTAAGGATAAGGGGATTATCCACAACTTCTTAACTCCTAGGACCCCTCAACAGAATGGGGTAGCCAAAAGGAAGAACCGGATCTTAGTTGAAGCTGCTAGAGCCATGCTTACTGAGTATTCACTTCCAAAATATTTTTGGGCTGAAGAGGTAAACACAGCTTGTTATGTGTTGAATAGGGTGAATGTTAGAGCCAAACTTGATAAGACACCATATGAGATCCTTAAGGGTAGGACACCCAATCTTTCCCACCTCCATGTCTTTAGTTGTAAGGTTTTCTTTCATAACAATGGGAAGTCTCACTTAGGAAAATTTGATCCAAAATCTAATTAAGGAGTGTTCTTAGGATATTTTAGTATTAGGAAGTCTTTTAGGGTATTTAATAAAAGGACATTGGTGGTGGAGGAGACTACTTATATAGTGTTTGATGAATCTGATCCTAGGAATCTAGAGATTAGGAGGAAGATGATGTTAAAGAGAATACCACTGGAGGTGAGAATCTGGAGAAGATGATAGTGCCCCAAAATACTAAAGGAGTAGGTGAGATTACCCAAGGAGTAGAAAATGTAGATCTGGATGAAAGGGTTGAACCTACACACACCTTTCCTAGAGATTAAGTTAGGACTAGACATAGACTTAGAAAGGAAGTGAACCACTTTGCCTTTATCTCAATGATTGAACCCACCAATATTAATCAAGCCCTTTCTAATGAGTTTTAGATCTTAGTCATGCAAGAGGAGTTGAACCAATTTATTAGGAATGATGTTTGGGAGCTTGTAGAAAGACCGATAGGACAAAGTGTAGCAGGAACCAAATGGGTCTTTAAGAATAAGGTGAATGATTCTTGTGTGGTGGTTAGGAATAAGAAAAGATTGGTGGCTAAGGGGTATAACCAAATAGAAGGAATATATTTTAAGGAGACCTTTGCCCCTGTAGCTAGATTGAAAGCTAATAGAGTGCTATTAGCCTTTGCCTATTATAAGGGATTTAAACTTTTTCAAATGGATGTTAAGAGTGCCTTTTTAAATGGGATAATAAAAGAGGATGTGTTTGTGGAAGAACCCCCAGGTTTTGAGAGTTCCCAATTTCAAAATCATATTTTCAAATTAAAAAAGGCCTTATATGAATTAAAATAGACACCTAGAGCTTGGTACGAGAGGCATAGCACATTCTTACTAGAGAGGGAGTTTGTTAAGGGGAGCATAGACACCACCCTTTCCCTGAGGAAAGTAGGCGAGGATTTACACATTGTTCAGATCTACATCGATGATATACTTTTGGATATTCTTATAAAAGGCTATATGATAATTTTTCTAAAATAATGAGTAAAGCATTTGAGATGAGTAAGATGGGAGAGTTACCCTACTTTTTAGGGTTTAGCATAAGATAATTGGATGATGAAATATTTTTGAGTCAATCAAAGTACATAAAGGACATCTTGAAGAAATATTAAATGGATAAACCCAAGCCAATTAATACTCCCATGACCTTAGGTATTCAGTTGGACAAGGACCCTAATAGAAAATCAGTTGATTAAAAGACGTATAGAGGGATGATTAGATCTTTACTTTACGTGACTACTATTAATCGACCTGATATTATATTTAGTATTTGTCTCTATGCTAGATTTCAAGCTGATCTTAAGGAATCCCACCTGACTGCAGTTAAGATAATTCTTAGATACCTTTTAGGGACCTAAAACTTAGGAATCTGGTACCCTAGGCACAACACTTCTTTTAAGATTATTGGATTTTCTGATTCTAACTTTGCTGGAAGTAAGGTGGATAGAAAAAACACTTCAAGGACTTGCCAATTCATAGGACAGTCTTTAGTCTCCTGGTCTAGTAGAAAGCAAAACTCTGTTGCACTTTCCACTGCTGAAGCTAAGTATATAGTATTAGGAAGTTATGTGGCCCAAGTCCTTTGGTTGAAACAACAAGTTCTGGATTTAGGATTACCTGTAGGCATAATTCTAATTCTTTGTGACAACACTAATACCATCTACATTTGTAAGAATCCTATCCAACATTCAAGGAACAAGCACATAAACATAAGGCATCACTTCATTAGAGATCATGTGACCAAGGGAGACATTGAGCTACACCATGTGGCAACTGAGAATCAAATGGATGACACACTGGCCTTCAACACTTCAATACTTTAAGGACCAGATTGGGTGTGATTAACATAAATGCATGAACTTGATTTCTGTTGAATTCTGATCTGTTATCTGTTGTTTATTTTTCACTTATGTTGTTTTATTTTAGATTTTTTTTGTTATTTTTACTGCTATTGTTTTTGTTACTTTATATTTTCGTATGCTTTTATATATTTTTTTAAAATCATTGCTGAAATTAATATTTTATGCCTTATTTTTATTTTTGAAATTTTGTAAGTCAATGTTTTACATCTCTTAATCTGTTAAAGGGTGAAAATACTGTTGATTGTGTCTCCTTCCGTAACCTCTTTTAGTGGTGTAATCTTCTTTTCTAAATAAAAATTGATTTCAAATTAACAAATGGATTTTTTCAATCATGCTATAATAATCTATTTTATAAATATAATATTCAAAGTCTTTATTTTATCTTCAGATTTTTATAATACTGTCATTGAAATTATCATATGATTTTTTATTATGTTTTGTGATCCATTCTTCCTTATATTAGAGAGTGAGTTTTTCTTCTCTAATATCTAGAAGATATAATCACAACTAAGAATATTTAAGAATTTTTGAAAGGGATCTAGCTTGCATAAAAGTTAATGAAAAAAAAAGTGGCCAATGATGCCAAAAACAAAAGATGCGTAAAGATATCAAAATAAAAAGGGGGGGGGGAGGTATACACAAAGTTTATCAAAAATTAAAAGATGCACAAAGCGCCAATCAAATTGATCAGAGGCATAAAATGAGCCCACCAAAAGCAAGCTTCTTCTCTTTTAAAAATTTTGAAATCTTAGAAGACTTCATGTGTCACTTGAAATTTTTCAAAGACTTGTTTTCGAATTTCTAATTATAACTAATTACTTTGATATATTATTCTATAAAATATTTTCTGGAAATAGGTTTTTGAATGGATCTCCTTTTCTAAACTAATTGGCTTTTCTGATTTAGATTTTTATTTTCAAAAGACAGCTTACCCTGAAGAAGACCGAGTTAGGGTTAACAGGATCGATTATTCTAACTATTTTTTGGATTTTGGAGAAGTTAACTCATTGATCTTTACAAAAATTTTAAAATCAATCACATGGAGACTATGTTATATTCATGCCTTGATAAAAAAATCCTTATTTTTGTTCATTTTTATGTCTTTTTCCGTATCGTATTTTTATCATTTTCACTTGATTTTGATGTTTTTGGGCCTTGTCTGATCATCTCCATCCATCCTCTGTTTTAAACTTTTTTCACATCATCCTGGACGATATTCATATCGTCCTGGACGATCGGTTTAATTCACTTTTGAAATCCATCTGCTAACTATTTTAACCTTTTGTACTCTTTATCATCCTAAAAGATGCATTATCATCCTGGATGATCTGATCGTCTTCTGCTTCAATCATCTGCGATCATCCTGGACGATCCTCTTTCATTCTGGATGATGCTTTTACTCTTTACTCAATTATTGATTGTCATCCCATACGATCCACCTTTTCATCCTGGACGATACACATGGACATTCATTTAATAAGCCTTAAATTCAGTCGGTACGATCCATTATTAGAGAATCATCCCAGACAATCCACCTCATCATCCTAGACAATCTTCTTTTTCAACTGTTGTCTAGATTATTGCCTCGGGATGATCGCCTTTGTCTAATTATCCTGGACAACATCTGATCATCCCGGACGATATGACTGCCTTTTTTGACCAATCATCCAACTGAATTATTGCACCGGATCGTTCGAGCCCCTCCAGCCTATTTTCTTGCACAATTTCCCTCTTCTAGCTTCCTACTTCCTATTTTCTTACTTTTCATGATCATGGTAGGAGGCAAGCGCTCTTATGAGGTGTTGGGCAGTTCCTCGAGGGCCACTTTGGACCCTTGATTCATGGAGGCGGATGATCAAGCTGCCTACCAATACTACAAAATGGCCAGCATTACTATTTCCTGATCAATCAACCCACACCACCTTTCCTATCTGGTACTTGACTTATTCACTCATACCTCTTTCTGTTTCATTCTCACTCTCATAATACCCTTCAATTCCGAGATTATATTTGAATTCTTTGCAAGCCTGAGAATAAATTTTGCCTTTACTTCTCTTGGATCATATGTGAATCGGCGCCCTGTCGAGATCACATATCATGACTATGCAGAATTTTTACAACTCTCTACCACAGGGGATAAGCTTCACACACTGTGTTTTGACCCTGATTATGACTGGGCTACGGTCAACCACTTTCTCTGTAACACCAATGCCCACTTTTTTATTGAAGAGACTAGTTCTTTACTTAAAGATGCTAGGACGATACAACACGTCATTCTCACCTATGTTATTCCCAAAGCTGGTTATCGCATCCACATTACTCATCTTCTTTTATCATCACCTTTTATATTCTAGCCCATCTCAAATTCAATACTACTGATTTTCTTTTCTGTTACATAGAACATCTGACCATAATTCGCGACCCAGGATATTGGAGGAAGCCAAACCTAGCCCTAGGACATATCATTGCTTATGTTTTAGAATCCAAATATAACCTACAGTATCCTACTCCAAATTACCATCCTTCCTTCTACTCCAATAATTCCTTCAATGTCCTTTACAGTACTTGTCTTCACCTAGGAGACGGGGAAGCTCAAGGGACAGAAGAGGAGGAGGCTCCCCCACTTGTTCCTGCACTTGCTCCGCTTCACCAGCACTCTCAATTGGATGAGCTGGTCATGCAGTTTTCCCAGTGGGAGGCATGCTTTGAGACTTATGTTGTTTCATAGGAGCAGCAACACGCTGAAGACTTAGCCTATTTCGAGCAGTGACGTGCTAAGGACTTAGCTTGTTTTGACACCTATATTACACACCAGCTGTAGCAGCACAACGAGGATATTTCTTGGTTTGGAGCACAGTTCACCTCGCTATCTAGTTACTTTCAGTAGAAACAACCACCACCTCCTCCTTCAGATGATCAGGGGCTACCATTTTACTAGTTTTCTTTTTATGATGTTTTGTTGTAATTTATTTCTTTTTTTTTTTTTAGTTTCTACTTTGTTTTTATTATATCTTCCTCCTCCTTTTTGAGATGTCGAAAGGAGGAGTAATGTGTTGTATTGTTCTATTTTGAAATTTGAATATGTTATATTTTCTCTGATTGCACTGCTTCCAGTTCACTATCTTGAATTGCTTAGATTAATTTTAGTTTTCCATCATAAAAAAGGGGAAGATTATTGCAAATCTAGTTTTATGAATTAAGATTTTTTATGATAGCAAACACTCCTATTTTTTCTATGACTACCTTGCCCACTAACATTTCAGGTCAACAAGATCAAGTAAAACTCAAGCCAGCTTAAGATTGGATAGATTAGGTCTGAGTCAGTTTGTAATGTATTTTATCCCTTTCTTGAGTCAATTGTAATCTTTGTGGTGCCTGATGCTAAGTAACCATGCACACACACACTTGGGTAATTTTTTTCTGTCTGACTTAGAGTTTTCTATTTTTTCTAACATCATTCGGGACGATCCTAAAGTCATCCTGGATGATATGCTCAAAATAGTTACCCTAATTAGGGCATCCTAGTTAAGGTAGTCATCATTAAGCATATCATCCTTGATGATTTTTGTATTTGGCAGGGATCATATGCTCAAATCAGAAAGAATCAGTCGCCAGATCTATTTAGGAAGTATTATTTTTTAATTATCATCTAGGGCATCGGCCTAGATGATAGAGTTCAATTATGCCTAAATTGATCAGGTGATTAACGAGAGTAATTACGATCAATTGATTCGATCATATCGTCCTGGATGATCGTATGATTGGCCAGGACGATCAAATAAAAAACTTTAGTTACTCTTGGATGACCAAAAATCATACATCATCTGTTCAGAGTGATGTTTTGAATAATTTTACATAGATTTGAACTAATCGGCCAGGCCGATCGTGAGATCAGCTTGGACGATCAAGTCATTTTATTTTCATCAAGACTCCCATCCAGGGCGTTGATCTATACGGTATTCCTTGATTTGTATTAATTGTACAAGATGATATATTATCCTCCTGGACGATAGGAACAAAAAATCTTCTAATCATCCCAAGTCGTCTGGGCTGATTTAGCTTAATTTGTACTGATCATACAAGATGATAGCAATATCTTCATGGACGATAAAGTTGGATCTTGAAAATATATTTAAAAGACTTGTGTTTTCTCAAGCACAAGATCCTTTACTATTGTCTTGACCGAAGAGAGCCTAGAGGAGAGGGAGAGAGAGGGAGGAACTTGTGAGGGGGAGCTTGTGAGGGGGTTTTACAAGGGTTTCTCCAAGCAAGGTTCCAAGGTGTCTTCTCTGATCATCGTCTCTTGTCCTTGGGGGTTCAAGGGAGGTCTACTTCAGTAAACGGTCAAGGAGAATCGTAAGGGCTTCTCTGCCTTGCTGTAGGAGCAAAAGGAAAGTCACTGAATTTAGTGCAATACTCGGAGGCGGCTCCGAGGAGTTGACGTAGTTCGTGTTGACCAAACCACTATAAATCTTTGTGTTCTTTTGTTTTACATCCATATTTATTTTTTTCGCACTTTGATTATCGTTTTGGTGAACTTTAGTTTAAGTTTTGAGTTTTTGATTGAAATAATTTTTAAAACACAATTCCCCCCCCCCCCCTTCCTCTTGGTTAGCCTCGGGCTTGTTCATAAGGGCTTAACATCCCTAACAAACTTTCATCTTCCACCATAGAGAATATTCATGAAACATGAATGCCCTTCTACAACTTCCACAATCTTTCCATCTTAGTGCATATCATGGGGAAAGCTTGATTGAAACCCTAATTGACTCCAAAATGCTCTTTGAACACCCAACATCTTCACTTTTGTTCTGCCTTAAATTTAGGTAATTATCTTTGTTTCACCTATAGTTTTTTGTTTTGTAGCCTCTTTGAATTTCAGGTGGATTTGCTTATGGCTGTGATCAATTTTTTATGCAGAAAGATTGTGCCTCAATTTCATATTTATATCTTTATTTTTTGGATGCTTGTCTATAGCATCATTAGCATGTTACTACATTGTCTTTTATTTTGGCTTAGTGGAGACTATCGGCTCATAGGTTTTCTTTTGATTTGTTTTGTATCTCATTCAAGCATTGGAGAGCTGATGGTCTCCCTTACGGACATTGTAATCATTTTTATTATTTAATACATAAGCCCCTTCGTTGGTCTTAAATTAAAAAAAAAACACCAAACATTTTTAATTATGGATTTCTCCAAAATCCTAAAAAAAGAACCAAACATCTTCAATTAAAAACACCCAAACCAACTGCATGAAGACTTCAGTTGGATCTCCCACCCCTCCAGCGTCAAAATACCACTTCTATTTAACACATATATAATGAAGAGAAATCGCCACTCCACTAGGTGAGATGGGTTGCTTCTCTACCATTATGAAAATGTTGAGCTACACCACAGAATAAATTGATATTACACACAAAAAGATATAATAATAATAATAATAATATAATTAAAGAAAATGGGTGACTGCGCATGCCTCCATCCCGGCAAGCATGAAAGCCCGATTCACTCGGGAGAAATTCATGCATATATCATTAAGAAAATAAACCATGCAAAGCAAAAATAAAGTGCGTGGTGGGAACAATATTAGCAATACCTCTAAGGGTTGAAGTTTTTCTTGGAAAGACATGACAGGATATCGCAGGCCTCCTTCTTGCATTACTATTGGCTCTTTTACTTCCCTGCCATCTCTAATGACCAATAAACCACACCATAGTAGAAGATGAGAGAAGCCATTGATTCTTAAGTTTTGTTTGGGATGATTTTTTATTGCTTCTTAAATAAGCTTTTTAATATAAAAAATTTAAATTTTGTACTTGGAAATTGCTTTAAGAAGTGGTAAAAAGTCGTCCCAAATGAAGCCTTAATGAAATGTTGTCCAGCCTTCTTCTTTTGCTACTACTTCAGAGAAATTATTAGGTGCGGAGATCGGACGCAGAGGTACATCCGAACCTATACTTAAAATTTGACAAGTGGAGTGCACTTTGGTTGTACTTTTTTGTGAGCTTTACTTGCGCTTTATCTGTTCTTTACATACGCTTTAGTTGCACCTTGAAAACACTTTTGTTGCGCTTTTTTACAATGCTTTGTTGGAAATAAGATGCTATTGTAAGAGGAGGAATTCTAAAAGAGAAGAGGAACACTTGTCAAATTCACTTTTATTTCACTTTTAAACTTCTTAAATATACTTCATACAAAACTCAAAGACACCACACCTATTTATATTAGTGACTCCTCCATTAGGATTGTGCCAACACATTGCAATCCAATGGCTACTATTGACTCTTTTGAATAATATCCTATCTTCATTTATAAAAGTCATTAATTACATACTCTAGAATTATCTAAATAACTATTTTAGAATGTTTTTCAAGAATACTCTAAAACATTCTTCATAAAATAGGACTCCAGAATTTTTTAAGGATTTTTCTAGACTATGGGCTCAATTAAAAAGCCCACTCAATTAAAATGCCCATTTAATCAAGTTTTATTTTCAACACCTCTTAAACTTGATTTGTTATCTCGAGTAATAATCTAATCTTGATAAAATCTTCATGCTTGAGGGGCTTGGTGAATATATCAGCTACTTGATCATGAGACTTTTCTTGTGATGCATTCTTTGATGAAGTGATAGTGTGTGTGTCAATATGTTTAATTTGATCACGAAAAATAGGATTCTTGGCCAAAGCGATAGTTGACTTGTTATCGACACAAATCTTTGTTGGATCTTCTTGAGTAAATCTTAACTTGTTCAATTAATTACGAAGTGAAATGGCATGACAGACACATGAAGTTATAGTAATATACCCAGCTTCACAAATAGAAAGGGCTACAGTTGGTTGCTTCTTTGACATCCAAGTAAAAATAGTGTTTCCCATGTGGAACACGAACCCCATTGTGCTTTTTTTCTCATCCAAGTCTTCATACAAATCACTATCACTATATTCGACAAGTTTGAAATCATTTAATGATGAATAGAATAAGCCAAAGTCATTGATCCCTTTGATATATCAAAGAATCCTCTTGGCAGCCTTTAATGAGTAGTTATCATTTTTTATTTTGAAAGATGCACATAGCAATAACATTAAAAGAAAAGGTCCTAATACAAACTATTAATATAGTCACAGTCCTCCTTTAACAAATGAAGAAAATGAGGAGGAATATGATCCATACAAATATCATCCCAAATAAAACTACTACTAAGAGCACTGTTAGCACAAACATTCGCTAACTTATTGCATTTTCCTATTCACACAATTAAAAATGATGAGATGAAAATATTTAACAAAAGAAAAAACATCAATACTAATGTTTTACTTGCACACCTCCATCTTCTAAAGACCATCCTGAATATACCTAATAACATTTACATTATCCCCTTCAATTCTAATTCCCTTATACTGCATCATCCAATCTTTGACAACCAATTCCAAGGAGTGAATAGCTAACATTCCCAATTGATAACTGTCCCAATGAATACCATTGAATCAAAATACTGATAAATACCTTCCTTTATGATCCCAAAATACACCTCCAATTACAGCCTTAGACGATAATAACGAATCATCAACATTAACTTTGATCTAATATGGAGGAGGAGGATGCCAAAAAATTTTTAACAATCGAACCGGTTGGTTAGCACCCCATATGCCCAATTTAATTCAAATATATCCATCTGACAAAGAAATAGAAGAAGTCCAACTGAGTTAGCCGTAATAATCATACTACTATCCTCCTTATCCCCATACACATATTTGTTTCTAGATTTCCAACAGAGAAAAATAGTCCAACAGTAAAGGTTAGCAAGAAATACTTTGTTTGATGCAAATTTTTCAAATGTAATGCTGCATTCTTGAAATGACCCAAAAGAAGGAATTTCAAAACCCCATTAATTCAAAATCTGCATGATTCAAACCAACTTTGAACAACTGACCACAACATGTTCATAATCTTCCATCAACATATATCCTCTAGGATATAAATTACCATCTCTTAACCCTCTATGCTCTAAGAATTAGAATGTCAGAATAACATTGTGATGTAGCCTCCACCAGAAAACTTCCATACTTTGATTAAGCTTGATCTTTTTTATCCATATCCAATACATCTTTACAATTAAATATTGCACAGTTTCCTCAAATGCTAGAGTAGAAAATGATTTACATGTTACCCGATGAATAAGTTCTACTTGGTCTTTTGTGAAATTTGAATCCATCAGGACTTCACAAATCAGCCTGATCACTCCTCACTAAAGGACTTCTGAAGCTCCTCTTTATCCCAGACTACATTCTTAATGAAATTATCAAAACTCATATCATCACTCTCTAAAATGGGTACAAAAGTAGGCCACTTATTAAGACCTTTATCCAATACCCAAACATTCTTAACCACGTTAATTGAATCCCCTGTTGAGATCTTCAACTAACAACAGGTTGTAGAGCTTTTGCACCACTCAAAATAATCCTCCAAGCACTCGAAGAGTTCTACTTAAATTCAGGATTCCAACAGGATGAACCGAATCGGGACTCCATGGTTTTATATAACAATGAATCAATATCATTAAGGAATTTTCATTCCAACTTTTCCCTTAATGCTCCCACCTTGCTAACTCATGAATCGAGACCACGGTCACCCATTTGAATATGTTTACACAATGCTTCCCATCTCAAATAGTGAAGGCCCTTCCTCCTGTCATTCTTATGACAAATAAACTCCCTATAAACCTTATCAATTTCAACCAAAATACCATTGGGAACAAGAGAATGAGTGAAAAGAAAAAGTAGGAATCGAGAGAATAACCAACTTCAGAAGAGTAAATTTCCCAGATAACGAAATAAACTTATTGTCCCAAGCATTAAGTTTTCCAATGACTTTATCCAGAATGAATTGAAAATTTATAGCCATAAATCTTCTCAAGGCAATCTTCATAACCAAGTAATTCCTCTCTTTAATAGTTTTAAACCCCATCAACCGAGCAATTCTTTTTCTCCTCCTTTTAACATATTTTTCAATGAGGATAATAGATTTTTGATAATTTACCTTCTAGTCCAACCAACTACAGAAGTCCAATACAATACCCCTAATCTTCATTACCACCTTCACATTAGCTTAAAAAAATCAATATATCATCCACATAAAGAAAATGAGATATCGTTGGAGCATTTGGATGAATTTTTATCTCAATCTCATTGTCTTCTTATATAAAAGCATTTGATAATAATTGAGAGCATAATATAAATTATAATGGAGATAAGGGAACACCTTAAGGAAAAACACTTCTAGCATTGATCCAATTTGAGGAGTTACTATTAATTATGATAGAAAATATATAATTCTCCAATAATCCATTATAAGTTTACAAAATTCAATGAAAAGCCAAAATTGTTCAAAACATGCTCCAAAGTTCTCCACATCATAATGTCATAAGCTTATTCCATATCAATTTTGAATGAAACCAAACCTTTAGAAGATTTAGAATATTTGAATTTATGAAAAACTTCTTGAGCTATCAAAACATGCTCATATAGAAAATGACCTTTTAAAAAAGCTGATTGATTTTTTTAAATAAGTTTAGGATGTATATATATAAATCTATTGAGGAGAATTTTAGCCACCAATTTATAAATAATTTTGCATAAACTTATTGGCCTAGAACTAGAAGGAACCAAAGGATTATCCACCTTCGAAATGAGCACAATCAATGTATTTTTCCAATTAGAATCCATTATCCCAGTAGAAAATAATTGCTTGATAGTATTCCAAATATCTGAATTGAAAATGGACTAGTAAACCTTGATAAATGAGTGTGTAATCCCATCATCTCTAGGTGAAACACCACCACCAAGCTAATTTACTGATCCCATAACTTCCTCCATAGGTAAGTCGACATCTAATAGTCTTTTATCATCTTCATTCAGCACACACATAGGGGAAGGCTAACCATTCAACCAACAAACTCTAGCTTGCTACTTATTTGTTAAGATAGTTGCTACTTAGTTTTGCATGTTTGACTTTCTTACAACTTGTATATTTTTTTATGATTCTAAATATTATTGTTTTGATTATTAATTTCTCCTAACATATTTTGAAAGAATTGTTTTGCTATTGTGTGTACTAATATTTTAGGAAAATCATACTCAAGATTGTTAAAGACTTCAAATCAAGATAAGCTTAGAGTGTATTGTGTTGCAATCTATGACCCCTAGTCTGAAATTTTGATGATGACAAATAATGTAGTCTGAATTACTACTCATTGAATACCTTTTATTTCTGCTATTATCTGTGAGTACTAATATTTCAGGGAGATCACAAGTTACTCAAGACAATAAGAAGACTCAAGGCTGTATAGAGTAGGAGTGTGAGTTTATAACATTGTAATTTTTCATTTATTTTATCTTTTCTTTTCTTGAGTTTGGCCATAAATTACATATAAGACTTAACAACCATGCACACACACAGGGGGGGAGGGTTTTAAAAATGTAATTTTTTTTCTATTGATCATACTATATGAGTTTATATCATACTGTATGATTTGATATGGCTGAAACAACTTTATGTAAATAAGTCATACTGTACGTTTTATATTATATTGTACGATGTGTTACTAATCCAAAACCCTATGCACCGATTTAATTTAAGTAAGTTTAATAGTCGTTCCTTCTATACAAACATGTTCATACTGTAAGATTTATTTTGAATACTTACTTAAATTAACCACTTGATTAGTGGATAAATCAAGGATTAATTTCTGATTGGTTATCGAACTGTACGATATTGTTTGTACTGTATGATCAACCGATGCTATTTTTTTATCATCCCAGACTTCATACTGGATGATCCCTTGATTTTGACTAATCATACTATATGATGTTGGTCATACCTTATGATGTATAGAGATGAGTTTGAACATCCCGAAAATCATCCTGTATGAATAGAAGAGTTTTACATATTGTATTGTACAAGTTCATATCATACCATATGATTGTGTTCAAACTTTTTAACATGTTTGTAAACCTTCGTACCAGGACGATCCCATTTTGTACTAATCGTAATGTACGATATTGGATCGTACTGTACTATAGTAATAGCTAATTGGAGAATTTTAGGTTTTTTTGCAGCCCGTTTTAAGTATCAATTCTTTTATTTTTTTGAAGAGAGACTATGAGAGGGGAACATGATTAGAGAGCGTTTCCTTGAGAGAGAGCTCTTTAGAAGATTTTAGGGTTTATGAGAGGAAGGAGAGGTGGGCTTGGTGAGGGAGGAGTGTGAGGGAGATCACACGATTGCTCTGAGCTTGTTGCACTTTGTTCCTCCTGTGGCCCGAGAAGATCTTGTGGGAAGCTCTCTGAGTGGGAGACTCTTCTACATCCGTGTCCTCTAAGGTACTCTGCCTTCTCCAGGAGGGAGAAAAATGAGAAGGTATGCTTTCGTCACTAGGAGGGTGACAAAGCGCTTGACACTCTTCCATGCCAGGTTGGTGAAAGTGACGTTTGTAAGGGCTTCTCCGCCTTGCTGAGGGGGCAAAAGGAGAACTATTATTTAGTAGTGAAATTCCTGAAGTGGAGGACTCCGGGGAGTGGACATAGGTCAAGTGACCGAACCATTATAAAATCTTTGGTGTGATTTTTCCTTTACCACTTTTATTTTCGCTTGCATTTTATTTTCATTATAATTGCTTGGTGAAAATGTTGTGGAATTTGTTGTTGCAAATTGTGTTCAAGTACTCACTTCCACATTAGTTAAATTTTTCTGCTTAAAATTTAAAAACACAAAAAATAATTAGAACTCCTATTTATGATTTTTTTTATTGCAACAATTTTTCACAATTCAACCCCCCTCTTAGCACATCTCGTAATTACATATTATAAATTGAAGTCTGTATTTTTCATTTTATTGAGTCTGAGAGTGTGTGATTGTAATTGATTAACCGAGCACACACACACACCGTGAGAGAGTTTTAAAATTCATATTTTTTAAAATTAATCGTATTGTACGATACCCTTTCTACGGGATGATCTGGTCAATTATTTTCCCAACGAACAATGGAATGAATAGAAAATGGAAAAAAAATTCCAAGTATAAATCATATGGATGATATTTTTCATTTATCCCATGATGATCTTCTCTGTTTTTGCTAAATGTGAAGATCGTATGAACGATATTTTTCGTTCATCCCAGGACGATCTTCTCTATTTTTGCCAAATGTGAAGACCAAATGGATGATATTTTTTATTCATCCCAGGATGATCTTCTCTATTGCCAAATGTGAAGTTCATACAAATGATATTTTTTATTCGTACCGGGATGATGCCCACTAGTTCGTCTTCGAACACTGCTCATACTGATGATATTTTTGTTCATACCAGGATGATGCCCTCTGGTTCGTCCTCAAAGACTGTTCATACGGACGATATTTTCATTCATCCCGGGCTGATGTGCTCTGTTCTGTCTTCATTCATTTCATCCTAACGATTTTTACATACGTGCTTGAAATTTTCTTTTAGTACCTGACAAACACAGTTCATATGGATGATGATCGGGTACAAATAAAGTTCGTACCAATTCATAATGGATTTGTACGCAACAGTTTTTGAACTATTTATAAGTACAAAATATGATCGTACAGTACACTCATGGACTATCAAAATTGAAAATTTTAATTTTTTGGATGGATTTTTGTGTCTTTTGTATAGAAGGTCCAATGAAAAGTTACACTTAGTATTTTTGTCATTTGGTCTTCGTGATTTGTGAAGGGAAATTGAAGGAGAGATAGTGAGAGAGTGTTTGAGAGAGATTTCTACCTAATGGAGCATGAAGGATTCACAAGGTTACTCAAGGATAAGGATCTCTGTGTATGATTTGTGTTTTTCTTCACTCTTTCTCTTATCTTTCTAGATTGCACTTGTGAAGATCTTTCAAGAAGATCTGGTTCTCTGCCGACACTTAAGAAGTGTGAATAGCTGAAGGTTCTCTGTCTATACTTGGAGAGTGTGGAAGGATAAAGGTTCTCTACCGACACTTTGTAAGTGTGAATAGCCGAAGGTTCTCTGCCTACACTTAGAGAGTGTGAAAGGATGAAGGTTCTCTGCCTACACTTGGAGATTGTGAATGATGAAGGTTCTCTGCCTACACTTCAAGAGTGTGAAAGGATGAAGGTTCTCTGCCTACACTTGGAGAAGTGTGAATAGCCCGTGGTTCTCTACCGACACTTGGTTGGTGTAAAAGGACGACGGTTCTCTACCGCACCGGGTATTGGTGGAAGAGAGTTTTGTGAAGGCTTCTATGCCTTGCTGTAGGGACAAAATGAGAGACACTTGTGTTAATAGTGGAATACCTAAAGTGGGAGACTCGGGGAGTGGATGTAGGTAGTGTTTGACCGAACCACTATAAACCTTTGTGTCTTTTTATTTCCGCTGCTTTAAATTGTGCAAGTTTTTTTTTTTGTGGTTGAAATAAAATTAACTTGCTACGAATAATTAATCAGTTTCATATTTAAATCCAAGAAGGTTTAAATTTTAAAATTAATAATTCACCTCCCCCCCCTGCCCCCCTCTTAGTTAGCTTTGTGACATTAGTTTATTTCTAACAACCTATTTTAGAAACAATAAGTTTCAACATTATTTTTAAAGACATTGAAAAAAAATACTTCCAATCCGAACTTGGTCAACCACTATCACTCCATTATCATCCTTGATCATGTAAACATGGTTAGCATTCCTTCTAAAACTTTCAAAAGAATGGAAAAACTTTGAATTAGTTTCCATGTCTTTGATCCATTTAACATTTTCCCGTTGTCTCCACCACATATCCAATGGAGCAAGAGTGCTATTAAGCTCATTCACCATTGTTTTGAGATCAAAATTTTCTCATTAGAGAGCCCTCCAGCATTTGCTTCCTTCATTTGCAACTCCAAAATTTTCTTCTTATTAGATTCCTTCAATTGATTAAGATCATTCAACTTGGCTCTACTCTAGTAGAATAAAGCTTTTAAAGCCCTTCTAAACTTGATATCAAGAATATCAGGACTCCAACTATCTTCCTACTCCAAGCTTTTTGAACTATGGCTAATGAAGCAAAATGAGAAGCCCATGTATCTTCAAATCTGATGACCTTGTTTGTCTTAGGAAGACAATTCCAAAGATTTAAAATAATAGGGCAATGATCTGAAGACACCCTGGGTAGATGATAAACCACCATGAAATGAAAAAAATTAATAGCAGCAGAGTTAACAAAGTAGCTATCCAATCTTTCTAAAATTTGAGCTCCTCCAACATTGTTATTACACCAAGTGAAATTAGTCCCAATATACCCCACTTCATGATAATCATTATTAGTTAAAAATATCTTCATTTCCTTGGGTCCTTGGGAAAACACAAACCTTTTCCCTCCCCTTTTATCACCTTTAGATAATAAGCAGTTGAAGTCACCACCCACCACAGATGACATATCTTTGGAAGAAAATAACTCTAATTTGTTCTATAACTCCCTCTTTTTATAAATATCTTTATTCCCATAAACAGTAGCAATCCTCCAAACTCCTTTGTTATAGATATTTAAATCCCTAATCATACATAGATATGAAGAATCCAAAGTAGTAAGAGAATCCACATTAGACATCCATAACACCATGATTCCCCTAGATAATCTATGAAGGAAAGTGAAAAAAATCCCAATCTACTCCAATAAACAAGTTAACATCTTTCTTGTCCATTAAAGCTACCTTTGTCTCCATAAAACCAACAAAATCCTCATCATTATCCTTCAAAAATTCCTTAAGATATCGGGAAGCTTGCACTTTTTTAGATCATCTATAATTCCAAAATGCAATCAAATTCATTGATAATTGATAGGGGAGCAATCCTCGGTTGTTTTTCTTTATTTTCCACATCCAATTTCCTGCTTCTAGGCATCAACTTTATAGGACTGAGCATCTTCAATTCTTTTCCCAATTTCCACTTGAAAGAAGAAGTAGATCCATCATTCTTAACCCCTTCCTCAACCGTGCCCAAATCAGATTTGTAAGAGGCCATTTTAGGAGAATCCACAACCTCCCCTTACCACTACTAACATTGCCATCAATAACTCCATTCACCTTCTTAGCACAAACAGCTGAACCTCCCTCCTCATCAATACCATTAAGCACATCAAACTTATTATCGTTAAGAATAATAGGAAGAGAATTATGAAATTGCAATTCTTATGTAAATCTGAAACAGCACCAATATCAAGAGTCACTATCTTCAGCTTCATACAATCAGCAGATTCACCAACTTCAGCAATCGGAGCAGCACTTTTAAGGTCCTGTTCAGGAACAACAGTCCCATAAGAGCTAATAACCAGATTTTCTTTATCGCCAACAACAGGATACTCCCTTCTCCCTTAACAATATTTTGAATTTTAATCCTTTTAGCCAAAAACGTCAACCTTACCTTCCCATAATTAACATGAACTCCAGGCCCATACCCAACTTCTAAATTCACCATACTAGCAGTGCCACAACCTCCTACAGCTTTAAGGCCAACATCAACTTTAGACAACATCGGAGCACCCCCACCTTTTTTCACCACCAACCTCACTTATGAATAGTTACTTTTAAGGTGGTCAATCTTTCCACAATTAAAGCATAATTTTTATACTTTTTCATGTTCAATATTTTGGAAAAACCTATCAGAACTCCCTTCCACCCAAACACTTAAGGGAAGCTGTCTATCCAGCATGATTCGAACACACACTCTAGCAAACTCTCTCCTTCCCCATTGAAACATATTCCCATCTAATAAAAACTGCTTTCCAACTTGAGAAGAAATCCTACAAATATTAATCTCATCCCAACATTGCAAAGGTAGATTAGGCATCCTAATCCTCACCAGAGCTGAAAGGCCTTCTAGAGAATTCAGACAAAAAGATGGTGACCTCTTATCAACACCAATAATGTGCCCCTAAACAAACCAAGGTCTTTTTGTCAAAATTGACTCCATAATAGTTGCTTCATCAAATGAATAAATAACTTAATCTAATCCCAACATACTAAGATGAAATTTTCAAAAATGACTCTATTGTCTTCTTAGCTCAAGACTAATCACATTAAAAGAATATTGTCACTAAACACTTTGGTAACCAAAGTATTTTCCAGATTTTTTTGTATTCACCAATTCATTTCCCGCATGTAACTTCACATCCTTCCCATCTTCCGTTAAATAAAATCCCATGTCCAAATTATTAATTTTTGTGTTTGGCTTTCTAGCTCAAATATTTGGCATCACATTACTGACAGGATTTACCATTTCAGGAACAGACACTTCATTTTGATCTTGATCAACCATATTTAATTCACCTGAGACATAATAGCAAACCTTTTTCTAAATCATCTGACTTTAAAGAAAACCCAGCACCAACCCTCTCAGGATTAGGATCAATAACCTTCTCTATAATAATAGAAGAAGTACCCACCACAATTGCACCTATCAAATAATTATCACTTTTACTCACCTGATTCCCAGGACTACCAGGATTTGAATGGCCTAACCTACTAATATGTATCTTCAAGCCAAAAGAAGATGAAGCATCTAAATCTAAATTTCCACCAGTACAAAATTTCAAGGATTTAGACATAACAGGTTTAGGGAATTTAAACCCATCATCAATCATCACTTCCTTACCCTTCCCTACCGCATTTAAATCCTTCTTAGCACTCAGCAAACCTCCTTCATTAATAACCAAAGGTCTTTCTTTAACACCCTTATTATAACCTCCCATGAAAAAAAACCCACTTGAACCACCATTAAAAACTTCACCAGATGAATGACCCGAATGATTCAAAGCTATTCATGAATTTCCCAAAGAACCATCAGAGGAAAATGAAAATCTCCCATTAGACGCATCAAAGAATCATCAGAGGATGATTAGAGATCATCTACTATTAAGATGGAGCATGAAAAAGAGGGAATAGAAATTTTAAAATTAAATTTTTTTTACTAGGAAACCAGACACTCTCTCACTAGGACACTCTCTCTAAAAGTTCAAACCTTGCTCAAGTGAGTAGTTGTTGGTGCCTCCATATAATGGCTAACAATTCCAATAATATAAAGGATGTCTAGCCTAGTGCAAGTCAGTAGTGCAAGCTACCAACCAAGCTCTTGAAAAATATTGGATTAACCATTTCATTATTCTCCTTTTTTGATAACTTCCCTCCACATTTCAATGGAGTGCTTATGAGGTTGCAATCATTCATATTGAATTAATTGAGTATTTCTTTTCAATAGCTTTCTTGAGAAATAAAGATGCCTTTATCCTTTTTCTTAACTTCAATACTGAGGTAGTATGCCATTTATCCAATCTCCATCATCTCAAACTCTTTAGCCATCACTTTCTAGAATTCTTTAAACATTCTTGGATTACTTCTAGTGAAGATCAAATCATCCACATACTTGCACACTATCAAAATATCCTTATCCTTGACTTTTATGTAGAGGGAATGTTCATAAGGATATTTGATGAAGTTATTCTCAAGGAAATACTTGTTGATGTAGTTGTTTCATGCTCTGTGTACTTGTTTTAACCTGTAGAGAGCCTTTTTCAGCTTTAAAAGCATATCTTTTTTGCCCATTAACTTTATAGCTGGTGGTTGTTGAATATAGACTTCCTCTTCACATACTCCATTTAGAAAGGCTGACTTTACATCCATTTGATATATTTTCCACCTATTTTGAATTACCAAAGAAATGATTAGCATTATAGTTTCAAGTCGAGCAATAGAAACAAATACCTCATCATAGTTGATGCCAATTATGGACCTTCGAAAGGACACCGCAGCCTATAGAGTGGAGAGGGTACATGACTTCACCACCTCAAGGGATAGAAATGATTGCAGACCTCCACACTCCTCACAAATGGGCCAATGGAAGGGAAAATTAGATCATACATATGACTAACAATTGAGGATAGCAGCTCACACCAGTGCACCTCGATGGGTAGTAATATATATGACCTAATCGTAACAATATGTTTCCCCCACCCAATACATCATCTCGAGTGGGGTTTAATTAAATCGATTAAAGGCCGTCAAGTGCACTAAAAAAAAAATAGAGTCAATAAACGGACTCCTAATAGGTGTGGTGAACAAATTAGTGAACCACTCGTCTTGGCGTTGACCGAATGTGACAAGCAAAAAGGAGTAAGGAGAAACAATAAAGATCATCAAAAGAAGAAAGAGTATTAATATCCTTGCCTGGCCTTTCCCTATAGTAAGGACAGAGTCTAGAAGAGAACAAGGAGCAGAGTGGGAATCGCCAAAAGGTGAAAAAGTAGTGGGATCCTCTCCTAGCCTTACCGTATAGTAAGGGCAGAGCCGATGAAAGAAACAAACTAAAGTAGTAAATAAATTCCCCACTAGACTTACCCTATAATAAGTGCAGAGTTGACGGGAGAGCAAAAAAGCAAAGTAGTCCAACTATCTGCCTGATTTTGTCAAAACAGCAGGATATAAGGTAAAAAGGTATCGTGAAGAATGCCTTCTAGGGGCTCTGTTAGGCTCTCTCAATAAGATAATTCTCTATATCTGCCATGCCATTTTAGCTTAACAAATATAGATGGCCTTAATACTCACTTGGTCATTTCAACCAATTGAATAAAATTTAAGGTCTGGTGCTTACTTGATCACAACAGGGCATCAGAGAAGAAAAAGGTTATGAGGAATGCCTCCTAGAGACTTTATGGGCTTGATGTCTAATTGATCATTTCAAATAAGTGAATAACGAGTTAATGTCTAACATCTTCCTGATCACAACTGGGCATCAGAGAAAAAAAGTGGTGAGATATGCCTCCTAGGGACTTTGTCGGGTTCTCTCAACAGGTTAATTCTCTACATATGCCTTGTAATTTTAGCTTAATATATATATATATATATAAAGTTGGTTAGGAATATTGTCTCCCAAGGACTCTATCAGGCTCTCTCAACCGGGTAATTCTCTATGTTTGCCTTGTCTTTTCAGCTTGGAAAATATAGATGGGCTCAATACTCACTTGGTCATTACAACTAGGAGAATAAAGAGTCAAATTGGTGGAGTGTGCCTCCCAGGGGCTCTGTCGGGCACCCCTAACCAGGTAATTCTCTACACCTGCCTTACCATTTCAGTTTAACAGATATAGATGAGCCCGATGCCCACTTTATCATTTCAATCAAGTGAATAACGAGTCAGAATCTAACGCCTGCTTGATCGCTACAGGACATCAGAGGAGTAAAAGGTGGTGAGGAATGCCTCCTAGAGACTCTGTCAGGCACCCTTACCTAGGTAATTATCTAGACCTACCTTATCATTTTAGTTTAGAAAATATAGATGGACTCGATGTCCACTTGATTATTTCAATCAAGTGGATAAAGAGTCAGGGTCCGATGCTTTCTTGATCACAACAGAGCATCAGAGAAGAAGAAGTTGGAGAGAAATGCCTCCTAGGGACTCTATAAGGCTCTCTCAACATGATAATTCTCTATGTCTACCTTGCCATTTCATCATGGAAAATATATATATATATATATATATATGGGCTCGATGTCCACTTGATCATTTCAACTAAGCAAATACTGAGTTAAGGTGGTGGGGTGTGCCTCCCAGAGGCTCTGTCGGGTACCCCTAACCAGGTAATTCCTTACGCCTGCCTTACCATTTTAGTATAGCAAACATAGATGGGCTCGATGTCCACTTGATCATTTTAATCAAGTGAATAAAGAGTCATTGTCTGATTCCTGCCTAATCATAACAAGGCATCAGAGAAGAAAAGTGGTGAGAATGTCTCCTAGAGACTCTGTCCGGCTCTCTCAACTAGGTAATTCTGTACATTTGCCTTGCCATTTTAGCTTGGAAAATATAGATGGGCTTGATGTCCACTTGATCATTTCAACCACGTGAATAACAAGTTAAGGTGGCGGGGTGTGCCTCCTAAGGGCTCTATCAGGCACCCCTAACCAGGTAATTCTCTATGTCTGCCTTACCATTTTAGTATAGCAGACATAGATGGGATCGATGTCCATTTGATCATTTCAATCAAGTGAATAAAGAGCTAGGGTTTGATTCCTGCCTGATCACAACTGGGCATCAGAGAGGAAAAGTGGTGAGGAATGCCTCCCAGAGACTTTGTCGAGCTCTCTCAACCAGGTAATTCTCTATATTTGCCTTGCCATTTTAGCTTGGAAAATAATGGGCTTGATGTCCACTTAATCATTTCAACCAAGAGAATAAGGAGTCATGATAGTGGGGTGTGCCTCCTAGGGGATCTATCGGGCTCCCCCCAACTAGGGAATTAAGTAAGTAAGTGGCCAACTACCAGCTTAACCTTCTTGAGGTATCAGGATAGAAGGCGAAAGTCACCTCGACATCAACCTGACATAGATTTATGTAGGGATGTGGGGAAGAAAGTAAAGGTAATTATAAAACTTTTAGTGAAAAAGTTAAATAAGAGATTTCAAACCGACTTCTAGTTATCTCTAGGTAGATTACAAAACATCGTGGCCACAGGTATCCAAATGCCAGTGAAATTCTATAAACAACTTTATCAAAAGATTTAACGTAATAAAAAAGGGGAATTTAAGCTCTTTGAGAGTAAAGCTGGGTTCCACCTATAATAAGGGTAATCGATTTTACTCTACTTAGAGCTTCTCTCTATATATATTTTTTATCACATCAAAAATTATAAAGGAGAAGGAGAAAGGGGAGAAATTGAGCTCTTAGAGATTAAAGCTGGGTTCCACCTGTAACAAGGGAAACCATCTTTGCTCAACTATGAGATTCCTCTCTTTTTATCATATATTATTTTATTATATGATCAGAATCAATGATCGAAACACAAAGAGAGGAAAGTAGGATTGGCTTTGATAACCCAGACCATGTTTGCCACATGAATAAAACTGGGGAGAGAGTCATTAGATATGATTTGGAAAAGAATTAAAATATTCTCTTTCATAATCCAGGCCACACTTATGAATGCCAAGTGAAACTAGGGAGCATAATCATAGTGAAATTAATGTAAGAATAGAATTTTTATATAGATAGTAGATCAACATCACCTCACTGATTAGCATGGATGGGGGTGGACCCAGTATCTCATCTCAAAAAGGTTTGAATGAATGGTTTTGATAGTCTAGACCACACTTCGGGGTGAGAAGTTAAATTGGGTTGTACATACATAAGCACTAATATCCCTATGGTGTATTAGCTTATCGCCTTAAAGGACAACCTTATACTCTTCATAATGAACGTTATGTGGTACATGACAAATCATAGAGGCCACACAGACTATAGAAAAGTAAGAGGGTTCCTTTTAGGAGGTACATATATAAAGAGGTATTTATAGGAGGTAGAAGGCTCCTCTTGCGATGTACAAGACTCAGGCATAGTACTTTTTAAGTACTGCTTGTTGATGGCAGGCATGGAGTGAATGCCATTTGCATCAATAAGAAGGTAGGAACCACCTTCGTAGGATCATCAGGAAGCTTTCCATATTTAAATACTCAATGAAAGGATCTCTCAAATCTGACTCTTCTTCAATAGCCAACATTGTGAGTGTCAGATAGGGAGAAGACAAGTATGCGAGGCATTGGGCCTGATGACACTGGATAATGATAGAAAATGGGTTGCCAGTTGGGTCAACCAATTCCTTTGCTAACTTGGCCAATGTATCTACTTTACTATTTGCATATCAAAGGAGTTTAGCCAAAGTTACTTCAAGAATTAAACACAGGAGCTCCATTTCCTTATTGTGATAAGGCAAGAGCTCAGGCTTAAGTACTTTGTAAACTCATGCTACTTGATTTATAATCAATTGGGAGTCTCTAAAGATTTTCACCTGCATAATTTCCATCTGAATGGTCAGCTCTAATTCCAAAATTAGAGCTTTGTATTTAGATTCATTGTTAGTATAAGGTTCTGAAAAGACTATAAAAGTAGCGAAGAGTGTGACCTTTAGGGAAAACAAAAATGAGGCCCAAACCTACCCTAACTATGGGAGTTTCATTTAGGTATAAGGCTTTAATGAATAATGTGCCATCAAAGTAGATCTCCCAAGTAGGAAACTCCTCATCCACACTCATGATTAATTGATCAGGTATATCATCATTGAGTGGAGAATTTATAGGGATCAGGTGAGTAGCAAGAAAGTCAGGTAGAGCCTATCCTTTGATGGCCTGTCGAGGGACAAAGGTAATATCAAACTATAGTAGGATCATAGACCATCATTAAATGACTTGAGAGGGTCAGACAGGTTATCAAATACTGCAAAGAGTTGACTCATGAGATTAGGTTAACCTTATGCGAAAGCATATAATGCCTAAGCTTCTATACCATGAAGATCAAAGCTAATAATTTCTTTTCCATCGCTGGGTACTTAAGCTCTACATGTATTAACCATTTGTTAAATTATTATAAGGCATTTTCCTTGCCTTCCTCATTTTCTTAATCCAACAGTGCACTGAGAGATTCATCCAGGGCCATAGTGTAAGAATCAACGGCCTACCTTGGATGGGTGCAACTAAAAAAGGGGGGGTTCATCAAGTAGCACTTTATACTATCAAAAGCCTCCTGTAATACTAATCCTAGTGAAAACAAACATCCTTCTTCACTAGAGCAGTGAAGGAATGACATCTACTATAAAGGTTGGAGAAAAATCTTCACAAGAAAGTGAGTTTACCCTTGAAGGATCTCAACTGGGTAAGACTCTTAGGGGTTTCAAATCCACTATGGCTTTGATCATAGAAGGGTCTATCTCAATGCCATGATAGTGAATTATAAACCCTAAGAACTAAAAATTTGTTAGGGATGTTAAGCCCGATGAACTTAGTCCCAAGCTAACCAAGAGGGGGGGGTGAATTGGTATTTTAAAAAATTTCTTTTCACAAAGAGCAAAAACACATAAACCAAAATCACATCATGTGAAAAATAAATGCGGAAATAAAAGTATTGAAGCAAGAAACAAGAACACATATATTTATAGTGGTTCAGTCAACTCAACCTACGTCCACTCCTTGGAGGCACCCTCCAAGTATTGCACTACAAAACGTGACTCTCCTTTAGCCCCCACGGCTAGGTGTAGAAGCCCTCACAAAGAACCTCTTTTTCCCACCCCGGCAAGGTAGAGAACCTATCTCCTTTTGCTTCCTCCTGAAGATGGTAGAGAACCACAACAAAAAGCTAACTCCTTACCTCTACCGACCCTTCCACGGATGAGAACTTCTAGACGAAGAAGAAGCAGTGCGATCCTTAAAGCAACCCTTGTGAATCCTCTCACAAGCTCCCCCTCTCAAGATCCTCTCTCTCTCCCTCTCTCTCTTTCTCTCCTCAAGGCCTTCTCAGGTCAAGGTAGCAGCCAAAGGATATTTAAAATGTTGAACAAGAGCTCTTAAATAGAAGAGCTTCAAAGGAACTCATTAATTGCAAGTTGCCGACAATATCGTCCAGGCCGATATAGACATCGGCCTGACCGATCAGTACAAATCTCAGAAGATCAGCCAAAGCATCACCCTAAATACAAACTTGGACGATTTAAAATTGGCTTGATCGTCCAGGCCAATCTCACGATCATCCCGACCGATCAGTTCAAATCAGAGGAAAATCGTCCAGAGCATCGCCCTGAATTCGAGCTGGCCGATATTTATCGTCCTGAAGTAACAAAGGTTTTTGAATAGATCATCCTGCCTGATCCTGCGATCGTCCAGGAAGATATGATCATATCAATCATCCTTAATTACTCCCTTGATTTCCTGATCAATTAAGGCATAATTTGTGAATATCGTCCAGGCCGATCAATGATCGTCCTGGCCGATAATTTAAAAATACAGTATACCTTAATTATCTATGGCGGCGATTTCTTTCTATTTTGAGCTTATCGTCCTGGCCTATACACGTATCGTCCAGGCCGATATGTTAATGATGGCTGCCTTAATTAAGAATCCATATTTAGACTTTTTGTTTTAAGCCTGATCGTCCAGGACGATGTAAATATCGTCCTGGCTGATATGAGTAAAAATAGAAATTCTAAACCTCTCAAGTGTGTGTGTAGGGTTACATAGCATCAGTCTCTTTGACCATTACAAATAGACTCAAGAAGAGAAAAAACAAAGTACAGACTGTCTCAACCCTAAATCTACGCAATCTTGAACTGGCTTCGTCTGTTCGTCCAATTTTGAATCCTGAAAAGTTAGAAGCAACAAACAGTCCAAGAGAATTAACAGTGTTTGTCAATTATCAAAATATAAGTCAAAAAAATAGATTTGCAATAATCTCCCCCTTTTTGATGATGGCAAATAACAAGTAGGAAAAACTTAGAGAAAAAAAATCATTAGAAATTCAAAGTTACAAGCACATACCATTTTCCTATCACATCCTACTCCCCCTTTTGTCATCACAAAAAGAGGGTCCTAGACACACAAAAGAAAAAGTAAATAGAAACTAAAACAAACCATAAGACAAACTACAGAAAATAGTAAACACAGACTAGAAAAATGAGGGATCCTTATCATCAGATGGAGGTGGTGGAGGTGACTATTGAAAGTAGCTGGCAAGCGTAGTAAACTGAGCATTGAACTAGGCGATGTCCTGGTCATGCTGTTGCTGCTGGTGGGTGATGTAGCTGTCAAATGGGGCTAAATCCTCTGTGTGGTGCTGCTCATAGCAGGCAATGTCCTCAGAGTGTTGCTGCTCCTGTGCAGCAACAAAAGCGTCAAAGCGGGTCTCCCATCGATCAAACCTCTCTATCAACTGATCAACTGGTGAGTGCTGGTGTAGAGGAACGGGATCAGGAACGGGAGCGAGAGCGGGAGCTTCCTCCTCCCCAGCCCTCTGAGGTTCCTCATCCCTAGGGTGGAGACGAATACTGTGAAGGGTACTGAAGGAACTATTTAAGTAGAAGGGAGTTGGGAGGTTAGGAGGAATAGGATACTGAAGTTGGTAGGTTTCAAGGACATAGGCTATGATGTGTCCTAAGGCTAGATTAGGTTTCCTCTTATGACCTGGATCGCGGATTGTGGTTAAGTGATCAATGTATCGAAAAATTAAGTCCGCAGTATTAAATTCTCTACGAGCCATGATGTAGAAAGTAGTGAGGGAAAGTAGAGGGGTGATGTGGACTTGGTCCCTGGCTTTTGGAATTATGGAGGTGCGAAGGACATGTTGGATTGTCCTAGCATCTTTGACTAAAGAGATAGTCTCTCCAACATGAAAAGGTGCATTGGTCTGTCGAAGGAAGTGATTCGCTGTGGACCAGTCAAGGTCAGGATCTGAAGCGATTAAGTGCAGCTTATCCCCGATGGTGGATAGCTGTAACAATTCAACACAGTCCTGATATGTGATTTCGACAGGGCGTCGATTCACATAGGAGGTCAGGGCTGTGAAGGTAGGGTTAATGCAAAGGTTTGCAAAGAATTCTCGAAGAAACTCGATATTAAATGGAAAAGCAAGAGACAAAATGAAATAAAGGGAGGTGTGAGCAAAAAGATCCATTATCGGGTATGAGGTGTGGGCAGGATTGATGATTCTGGAGATAGTTATCTCACACTCTTTGTATAGATGGTAGGCGGCTTCATCTTCTACCTCCCTGAAACGAGGGTCAATCCTAGCCCTCGAAGAACTTCCAGAAGTTTGTCGAACTCGTTTCCCACCAGCCATAGCAAAGGATTAGCAACGAGACACAAGAGGAGAAGGGATGAAGTGGAAAACCATGGCTGGACCGGACAGAATTTAAAGAAACGGCCATATCGTCCAGGCCGATCGTAGAATCGTCCGGGCCGATATGGCTTAATAATTGCGTACAGGCCAATTGGTCAAAAAGGCGGTCCGATCGGCCAGGCCGATCAGATATCGGCTGGGCCGATTAGACACAGGCGATGTCCTGAAGAGTCAATCTGGACGACCGTTGAAAAAGCAGATCGTCCAGGCCGATTAGGTGTATCGTCCAGGACGATGAACAATAATTGATCGTACCGGCCGAAGTTAAAATGTTTTAAATCTCTGCCACGTGTATCATCTAGGACGAACAGTGGATCGGCCAGGCCGATTGTCCAATAATGGATCGTCCGGGGCCAATTTTAAGGATTTAAACGTGTTGACACGTGGATCGTCCAGGACGATCCAGTGTATCGGCCAGGACGATGCACATAAAATGCATTGGCCAGACAAAATATTTTATCGGCCAGGACTATCATCATGATTGCAACAGAGTTCGATCAGATCATCCAGGACGATATAGTATCGTCCAGGACGATGAGTTACAACAAGCACAGAAAAGGTCAGCAGATGGAATTTGAAGAGATTTAGTCCTATCGTCCAGGACGATAAAAGTATCGGCCAGGCCGATGTGTCTGGAATTTGAAACCAAGGAAAGATTGTGATGATCAAGGCCCTCAAAAATAAAACAAAATAAAAGCAGACAAAAACACATTAATAGAAAGCTAAAAACAACGAAAACGAATATTTTTGAATTTTAATTTTTCTATTTTTTTATCAAGGCATCATATGAGAAGTTATCAAATAATTAAACTTTAGAGTTCCACTAGATCAAGGAGTTTAGCCAATTCTAATCAGACAAAGGTAAAATATCTGATTCTGTTAACCCTAGATCAGACATCCTTCAGGGTACAAATTTTCTTATGAAAAACAAAAGACCTAACTCAGAATACCTTAAAAGGATAAAAAGAAGATCCGTTCAAAACTTGTTTACAAAGAAAATATCTCATAAATAATAAAACAAAGTAATTTATCTCAATCATGGAATTTGAAATCAATCTTTTGAAAGCATCAATTAATCAATGAGTTCTCTAAGCTTTAAGAGTTTAGAAAAGTTAGCTCATTTTATGCCTCTTGTCACTTTGATTTGCTCTTTGAGCATCTTTTGATCTTTTTTGATACACTTTTGTGTATATAGTTTTCTTTTCAATTTTGCGTCATTGGCCTCTTTCCTTTTCAATTCTGGCAAGCTAAGAAATCTTTAACAACCCTTAAAAAAAAACTTAGTTGTGAGTATATCTTCCAAATATTAGAGTATAGGGGCTCTCTCTCTAACATAGGGAAGAATAAGTCACAAAACAAAATCATAAATATGTGATAAATGCAATGGCAAGATTTCAATTAACATGGAAGATATATAAGAACTTTGGCTATTATACATAAGAAAAATTATTGTAACAAGAAAAAAGGATCTTAATTTCAAAAACCATTGGTTAAAAATGAGTTTTAGACTTTTGCTTGGAGAAGAAAATCAGACCACTAAACAAGGTCAGAAGGAGGGAAACCATCAACGGTATTTCTCCCTTTAACCGATTTAGAAAACCTAAACACTATCTCCAAAACACCAAAATCTAATTAAGTGAGGTGTGTGAAGCTTTTAATGCATTATGTTCATCAATTAATTCCAAATGCTTTTTGTTTAACTCATCAAATTCATCAAGAAGAGCCATGTGATTTGAATCAATCGTTGCATGATCTTTGAGAAAAATTTCATGCTCGTTTTATAAATTTGAAAGTTCTAATTTTAGGCTTGCATGAGTTTTCTTGAGTTTTTTGTATGATGCATGTATTTTCTCACATATCTCAAAACAATTCATCATAGGTTAGTTTACATACCTCTTCCTCATCACTTTGCTCAAAATGATCTTTCCCCATTAAGCACAAGTTTGTAGTCTCTTCCTCTGGTTCAGTCTCAGAGGAGTTAGTACCAGATTCTGCCTAGAACGCCTTTTGGACTCTCTTCTTGTCCTTCCTCGACTTAGGTTTCTCTTCACCTTTTTCCTTTTCTTTGCTTGAATTATCTTGAAGTGTTGGGCAATCAGTTCTCACATGTTCTGGTTTCCTGCATTCATAACAAACAATATCAGAAGATCCATTAACATGTTTATGATCCTTACCTTTTCTCCAATTTTGATGATGCTTTTGTTTCTTCCTTAGAAAGCTTTTGAATTGCCTTGTGATGAAGGAAACTTCATCGCTTTCAGACCTGGAAGATTAAGAATCAGATTTGTACGCCTTTAGTGCAACTGTTTTCTCCTTCTTCTTCTCACATGCATCAAGATTTCTTTGATTCACCCCTTACTCATAAGCAATGAGTGAGCCAAGCAAGTTATCAATAGATTAAGTGTTCAAATCCTTAGATTCAGTGATTGCAGTGATTTTAGCATCATATGATGAAGTCAAGCATCTCAAAATTTTGTTTACTTTTTCATAGTTTGAAAGTTCTTTTCCTAATGCATGCAGTGAAGTAACTTTCTGAGTAAACCTAGTGTACATGTCAGAAATTGATTCAAGAGGTTTCATATGAAAAAGTTCGTAATCATACAAGAGAATATTCAAACGGGATTGTTTAACCTCATTAGTGCCTTCATAGGTGATACACAACTTATCCCAAATTTCTTTACCAGTTTTGCAAGTAGAGACACGCATGTAATCCTCAGATTTTAAAGCACAGAAAAAATAGTTCAAACATTTTGCATTCAATTGAGCTAAATCTCATTCATCAAAAGTCCATTCGGTAAAAGTAACTTCAGTTTTAACACCATTAATTTCACGAGAAGGTGGAGAATAACCTTCTTGAATAAGCATCCACATGCGATAATCAGTAGATTGTAGAAACGTTGACATGCGGGTTTTCCAAAAATCAGAAGGTATGTTATCGAACAGAGGAGGTCGGGTAATAGAATACCCTTCCGTAGTATTACGATTCCCTAGGTTATCCATAAATCTAATTCAAAAAGTTTTCAAACTTAAATTTTTGAATCCCGCTGTGATACCACTTGAAAGTTCGTTAGGGATGTTAAGCCCTATGAACTTAGTCCCAAGCTAACCAATAGGGAGGGGGGTGAATTAGTATTTAAAAAATTTTCTTTTCACAAAGAGCAAAAACACATAAACCAAAATCACACCACATGAAAAATAAATGCGGAAATAAAAGTACGGAAGAAAGAAACAAGAACACATAAATTTATAGTGGTTCGGTCAACTCGACCTACGTCCACTCCTAGGAGGCACCCTCCAAGTATTGCACTACAAAACGTGACTGTCATTTAGCCCCCACGGCTAGGCGGAGAAGCCCTCACAAAGAACCTCTTTTTGCCACCCCGGCAAGGCAGAGAACCTATCTCCTTTTGCTTCCTCCTGAAGCTGGCAGAGAACCACAACCAAAAGCTAACTCCTTAACTCTACCGACCCTTCCACGGATAAGAACTTCTTGATGAAGAAGAAGCAGAGCGATCCTTGAAGAAACCCTTGTGAATCCCCTCACAAGCTCCCCCTCACAAGATCCTCTCTCTCTCCCTCTCTCTCTTTCTCTCTTCAAGGCCTTCTCAGGTCAAGGCAACAGCCAAAGGATGTTCAAAATGTTGAACAAGAGCTCTTAAATAGAAGAGCTTCAAAGGAGCTCATTAATTGCAAGTTGCCGACAATATTGTCCAGGCCGATATGGACATCGGCCTGGCCAATCAGTACAAATCTCAGAAGATCGGCCAGAGCATCACCCTGGATGCAAACTTGGACGATTTAAAATTGGCTTGATCGTCCAGGCCGATCTCACGATCGTCCCGGTCGATCAATTCAAATCAGAGGAAAATCGTCCAGGGCATCGCCCTGAATTCGAGCTGGCCGATATTTATCGTCCTGAAGTAACAAAGGTTTTTGAATAGATCGTCCAGGACGATAAGATCGTATCAATCATCCTTAATTACTCCCTTAATTTTCTGATCAATTAAGGCATAATTTGTGAATATCGTCCGGCCGATCAATGATCGTCCTGGCCGATAATTTAAAAATATAAAATACCTTAATCTTCTATTGCGGCAATTTCTTTCTGTTTTGAGCTTATCGTCCTGGCTGATACACGTATTGTCCAGGCCGATATGTTAATGACGGCTGCCTTAATTAAGAATCCATATTTAGACTTTCTATTTTAAGCCTGATCGTCCAGGACGATGTAAATATCGTCCTGGCCGATATGAATAAAAACAAAAATTATAAACCTCTCAAGTGTGTGTGTGTGTGTGTAGGGTTACTTAGCATCAATCTCTTTGACCATTACAAATAGACTCAAGAAGAGAAAAAACAAAGTACAAACTGACTCAACCCTAAACCTACGCAATCTTGAACTAGCTTCGTCTGTTCGTCCAATTTTGATTTCTGAAAAGTTAGAAGCAACAAATTGTCCAAGAGAATTAACAGTGTTTATCAATCATCAAAATATAAGTCAAGAAAATAGATTTGTAACAAGAAATTTCATACACTAACTTCAAATACACATTTTAAAGGATTCATTTTTAAATCAAACTTACACAGGTGTTCAAAAATGATTCGTAGATCTCATAAGTAATCTCCACAGACCTTGCTTTTGACCACCAAATCATCCACATAGAATTCAACTTGCTCATATATCATCTCATCGAAGAAAACAGTCATAGCATGTTGATAGGTGGCCCTAGCATTCTTTAGATTGAAGGGCATCACCTTATAAAAAAATATACATATAGGTGTACAAAATGCAATAAACTTCTCATCCTTTGGGTCCATCTTTATCTGATTATAACTAGATGAACCATCCATGAATGAGAAAATGCTATGGGATGATATTATATCCACCATAAGCTCCAGGATAGGTAGAGGGAAATCATCCTTAGGATATGCCTTATTCAAATAATAGAAGTCAATACAAACATGAATCTATCCACTTTTCTTTCAAACTAGGACAATATTGGCAAGCCAAGTAGGGTATTTCTCTTCCCTAATGAATCTAGCTTCTATAAGCTTCTTAGTTTTAGCGATAAACTATTATTCAATCTCTAACCTCATCCTTTGAGGTAACTGCTTAACAAGGACTGCATCAAGCTTAGAGACCAATTTATGGACTTCTACCTCTAGATCAAGATCGGGCATCTTAATGTAATTCTAAGCAAAGTAATCCTTAAACTCTAAGAGTAACTGGATGTAATCTTAAGCCTTTGAGTCAGACAATAAAGTACTATTAAAACTAGGATTTGACGCATTGCCTAAGTTTAGCTCACACAGTTCATCCATGGCGAAAGCAGTGCCATCTTTAAACTCCCTTAGAGCATCAAGAACTTTGTTTTCATCATCATCCGGGTCTTCTTCATCAGCAAGATAAATAATTGAATAAGAATGAGAGATGATATAAATATTGGCACTAGTAGACCAAATTTCTCCTATATAATCCACACCTTTGAGGGCTCAAGAGAAATCAGTCCGTCAAATATGGGTTTGCTGTATAGCATGTTCATCAGACCAAGTAGATTAAATAAGACCCCACTCTACGTAACCCTCTATAACAGTGGAAATGTAATGAGGGGCACTCGTAAACTCTATATCAATAGCGGTCTCTTATAGGCCCTAGTTTTGAGGACCTAGTGGGGCACTTATACTATGGGATAAAGAGGCACACTTCCTAGACCGTATTGGCCCAAATGTCTTGTACAGTGGAGGTATAGGGTGTTCACTAGTCTATAGTGAACTATTACCACAAGTGGAAGGAGAGTCAAAAGGTCTTTGATAGGAATCCTCAATTCTCATTCCACTCATCTGATGGGAAATAGGTTATCCACTAGTAGTCTGATGTCGAAAGTCTTCCTCCTTATATGAGCTATTATTAATAACTAATCCATCCTCAGGTATCAGATACCTATGAAAGGTAGGAAATGAATCATAACCAGTCTGACATCGATCATTTCATCATCTGAAGAGTTAGACTCGATAATCAAAGAGGAAATATAAAGGTGTGGGGGGAGGAGTCTTAGTTTCATAGTTCCACGGTTGTGGGTCGACTCTCTACCCCTACCTCTACCTCATCCTCCCCTACGTCTACAAGGGGAAATGTCGTGCCTCACTGTACGCTAAAAAGGAGCTCTATCAGAATATAGTTAAAATACCTAACTCAATACTAACCTGTGATAGATCCTATACTAGGCATTATATATGACTGTATACAACAATAGCAGGTATCACTGGTGACTAAGTAGGGGGAGATCTATAAGTCTTGTTAGGTATAGTGTTATCATAAATATAGACCTCATGCATGAAAAAGGGCTTGGTATCTCCATAAATTTTATACTCAACATTATTTCTCATATACTTCATACATTGGTGCAAGGTAGAGGGCACCATTTCATACTCGTGGATCCAAGGCCTTCCTAAGAGAGGCCTGTATGAAGTATAAGCCTCAATCACATGAAACTTTGCATCAATTAGAAAATTTTCAAACTTTAGAGGCAGGGTAATAAACCCTAAAGCAATCTAGCCTTGGTCATTAAATTCTTTCAACATAATGTTATTGAAAGTGAGCTTCAAGTGACCTAGGGAGAGGCCCTTTAAAGTTTCATATGTAAGGATGTTTACTGAAGCCCCTTGGTCGATGAGGTCCCTGTTCAACTCATAACCATTGACTTCAATAGTGACATACAAGAGAGGGTTGTGCTCAGAAGTTCCTAAAAGACTGTCACGAATTGAAAAGGTAATGCATGACATCTCTCCCAAGTGGCATGCATTCTTAATAGAATCGAAAGCAAAGAAAGCTTGATAGAACTCTGGTTCGAGTAATACTTTCACTAGTGTCTCTCATAAGTTGAGGGACATCATCAAAGTGTCATAGACACTAAGAAGAGAAGAAATTTTCCATAGATGCGCCAACATATTATAGTCGACCTCTAGCTGAGGGCCTTTCCCTTTCTCCTTAGATTGCTCTTAAGAGAAAAGGGTATGATCATCCTGCTATGTAACAATGTTTTTATCTTTTTTTCTTTTATATTTTTAGCCATTTGGGGTGGAAGGACCTTCCCTGAACGCAAGTAAACTTTCTGTATTGAGTCATCCTCGGTAGGAGATTCACTTGGCTCTAGGGTGGTGGCTTGTGCTGGCTCAAAGGAGGGTGATTGGAGTAAGTTCTCATATTCATCTTTTGAATCCATGTAATAACCACCCTCTAGAATAGTAAAAACTGGTTCATCTTTGTATTCAAACTCATCTTCATATAAAGGATCATTTATATCATCAGAAGTATGTAAAATATGAAAAGAGCAAAGCTGGGAAAAGTAGAAGTACAAGCAAGAGCAGAAAACCAAAAATAGCCAGAATCACCTTCTTTTATTATTTTATTATTAATCGAAAGGAGAACAAAGTCCTTCAGCGTAAGTGCTGAAAGGAACCATGTCTTCCCTTTTGAAGTTACAACAATTTTTTTCTTTTCATACATCTTTTGAGTACATATAGCAAAAGAAGAAATGTGCTCAGTAAGCACTACAATAGAAGAAGAAGAAGAAGGAAAATGTGCTGGCATAGTAACTAGGGCGGAAACTGTCAAATTGGCCTAGGGAGGCCTCCTCTCAACTGCCACTGAACTCTGAACTTCCTGGCCGATCATCTTCTTCATCTTCCGAGAGAGTGATAGCTATCACTCTCCCTCGGAACCTTTGAGTGACCTACTACCACTACCCTGACTGCCACTACGACTGCCACTGCGACTAGAACTGGAGATCATCTGAACTGTCTAAATGGTTTTGTCCTAGGGCTGCACTAAGTCACTATTATGCAGATGAATCTTCCCACTGGCTATGAGCCTCTCAACTTTGTTCTTGAACACATAGCATTCTTCCAAAACATGCCTGACATATCTATGGTAGGGACAATAGAGTGGGTGGTCTGTCTGTCTCTCCTTCCCCACTCTATTATTATTTGAGAATTTCAGGATATTTTCTTAATAAGGAACTTGAATATCTTTCTCAAAATTTCCCTTTTGAAGGGATATTCCTTACTAAGTTTTTTCTATAGGTACTGCTGGGCCTCTGGAGTCCTACGAAAAGGCTTAGACTGCGTTACCGGATGACTGGGTGAGTACGACTACTGTAGAGGTAGTGAACTGACTACGAGCCTCTTGCCCTTATCCAATATCCCATGAGTACTATGTACCTCCACTTTTCTAGGAGGAGGTGCCCCTAAGACTCCTGCCACTAAGGTCTGTAAGAAGGCTGACTCTTAACCGTAGGAGGGACTACATCGGGTATGCTATCCTGCAAGCTAATAACCTTCATCAATAGTTTATGGAAGATTCTAATACTAAAATTGTTAAGTTAGGGAGCTATGAGACCATCGATGTTCTTTAATAGGATATCCACTGTATGTTGCTCCTGTAACTTAGGCTCACACTACAGGCTAAGGTTCCTACATCTGACTATGTAATTTGGGAGACTCTCTTGAGGGCGCTGTCTAGCTACAACTAACTCTCAAACTGTGACCCGATGCTCTACACTGACAAAACTCTAAATAAAAAGCTACTCTAACTTTGAAAAGGTGCGAACTGAGTCATTGGAGAGGTTGGCATACCAAGTAAAGGCCACCCCAACTAGGTTGCTAATAAATAGTCTCAACATCAGTGCATCGTTCCCCCCTATGTTGTTATATATGGCCCGATACTATGCCACATGTTACCTCAGGTTCCCAAACCCATCAAAAACTCTGATACATGGGGGAACAAAACCATAAGGGTAAGGCTCCCTCTCGTACTCAACCGGGTTGGGTCTCCCTCTACTAATAACCTATCTTCCTTTAAAAAGAAAATCACCTGCTCAACCTTTTAGGCTATCAAATTCTGAATCTATCCCGCTAATAACTATGCTGACTGACTCTGAACTACGATGGTAGCTAGTGTAGGTGGGCTTGGCACTAGTGGGGGTACTGTGGGCTCATCCATAAATGTAGTAGGAGTGGCTATACCCGTCATCTAAGGTATTTCCCTCGGTGCTATTAACTGTGGAGCCATCACCGCCATGGCCTTGATCATCTCTGCCATCTAAGTCTATAAGTGTAGAACGGTAGCCTCTGTATCAACTGATCTGTGAGACCCACCCACCTCAGGCTCTCCCTACTCTTCATCATCCTCAAGCTATCTCTGCTCATCTAAGTGACCTCGAAAGGTAACCATATAAACTTTGTGTATTGGTAAGTCCTCGTCTAACTCATCATCAAGTAAGTCCTCCTCGGTGAAGGTCTAACGAAGCGCTTCTTTGTATGGACTTGGTGAACCATCAGGGGAAGCTATAAAATCTACATCACAAACCATCGGGACCACCTCGGACCCAAAAGGAACAACATAATCAAACTACTCAGCTACCTCTGTTGGCTGCACTATCTCAATAAGGGTATCCGACTGTCATCATCTCCAAACTCACCTCATATGGAGGGGGCTAGAAGGGGCTACTAGCTATTTAGGGGCCACAACTACTGAATGGATTTGAGCTCTAGTATACTATAACAGTTGTCTCGATCCATGACGATGAAGGTGTCGTCCAACACTAGGGGTAACTGTCTATGGTCAGACTGTCGGAGCTAAACTAATTGGCTGCCTAGGTGGATATTCTGTTTGTCACCTATACTTCTATCTCAAGGTCTATCTCTATAACTGAAAGAATGCTTGAGAGATCTTGCAAAATATTCTCTCTCGACTAACAGGCCCTCGACCTCACACTAGGCGGATGATACTTTAAGTTTGGACAGTATCGTCTATAAGGAAACTAGCTCAGGGTAAAGTAGTGGTAATATGAGTTATTGCCGCAATGTGAGTAACATCCTCCTCATCACCACTATGTGTCATTGGAGAGAAGTGTCCTCCATGGATTGCTTCTATCTCATGCGCTACCACAATGGCTGGGGTAGGTAGTGCTGAAATTGGTTGTAGCTCTCGCTTCACGAGGACCATTCTCCTTTGAACGGGCTCCCAGTGAGACACTACCTCTGGCATTATCAGTCTATCTCCCTCAAACACAACCAAATGTAATATCCTATTTCTATTCCTCTGGGCTCTTCTCCCAAGGCTGGAGGCAGAGGAGGAAGGACCATCTGAACCCACTACCTAGGTGACCGGGGGAACATGAACTACATGAAGTGTCGGGGTCTGCTCGGTGGTCTTAGGGAGATAAAGCCGAGAAAACATAGAATCCCAACGGGCAGAGGGAAAAGGATCCTCAGTCTAGGCACCCCTCTTCCTAAAGGAAGGAGGGGGAACCCGAACTCGAGCTGCCTCCACCAGAATAATAGGAGGAGTGACAACTAGCTCCCAGCACTGAGAGCCCAAAGCAATCTGCATAATAGGTATAATAGGCATGGGTCTCCTAATAATTGGATGCGTAGGAGGAATCGGGAGTGGCCTTGACACTGGCTGCC
Source organism: Dendrobium catenatum (assembly GCF_001605985.2). Classification (NCBI taxonomy): domain Eukaryota; kingdom Viridiplantae; phylum Streptophyta; class Magnoliopsida; order Asparagales; family Orchidaceae; genus Dendrobium; species Dendrobium catenatum. Next base: position 32,784 of record NW_021319264.1, on the reverse strand, counting down.
TAACCATAAGGTACACTGGCTGCGTAGGAAGGGGAGCAAGATGAGCAGGTCCTGGGCTATCTACCGAGCCACTAGTCATTCAGAAGGGCGCATGGCTACGTGTCTTCTCCTCTATAGAGGAGAGAATGCAGCAGCCTCAGCCGAGGTCGGCCCGCCAAGAGTGACGAAAGCCAAGTCCGTGAAGGAATCAAAAGTGATCCCTCCAATGGGTGGACTAGTCAACAGAGACTTAGGGAGAGTCACCTATGTATCCGAGCCTAAGCAAAAATTCATAGAGGAAGTACGGGAAGCCATGAAACTGCTGCTAAAATAACAAAGAGAATTAAAAATATTAGTAAGAATTGATAAAATAAGAGAATTTGATAGGGTATATAATGGCCTAGAAGGTGAGAAGGAAAGGGACCATAGCTTGGGGAAAACCCTAGCTAAGCAGGGAACTTAATAAAGAAAAGGATCCTAACTAAGCGTAGAATGAACCTATTCTAAGGAGTGCCAATCATAGAGTACACACAAGAAAAAATAATATGGGATCGAAAGATGGAGAGAGAAATGTGTCCCACCGTGGTTGCCAGAAACCTATGAACCTCTAAAAGGACACTGCTGGCTACAAAGTGTAAAGGGTATATAACTACACCACCTCAAGGGATAGAAATGATCGCAGGCCTCTGTGCTCCTCCCAAATGGGCCATTGGAAGGGTAGATTAGATCATACATACGACTAACCATTGAGGATAGCGGCTCTCGCAAGCACACCCTGATGGATGGTAATATATATGACTTGATTGTAATAATGGATTTCCCCCATCTGATACATCAGCTTGAGTGGGGTTTAATTAAATCTATTAAAGGCCCTCGAATGCACTCAAATAAAAATCGAGGTCAACACCCACTATTTAGCTATAACCTTTTACCACTAATCTTGATTTAGATTTCTCGATTTCTTCTTTAGTATTCTTCTTTGCTTAGTATACCCACTATACACCAATTTCCTTGTGTCATATTGGAAGTGCAGTTAGCTCCCATGTATCGTTCTTCATGATTGCCTTAATTTCTTTGTTCATTACATCCTTCCAACTCTTACTTTGTGCAGCTTCTTAAAAATTCATGGGTTCATAATTGGCAAAGAGGCAAAAGAGAGTGAGATCGTCTTGATTCTCAGTTACCTTATAGACATCATGTAAACTTCTAAAGTGTGGTACTTATTGCTTAACCCTTCACTTGAAGATAGTGGGCCATCTTGAGTACTTGTAGTTTGTGGGGTTATGGGCTCATCTCTTTCTTGATCCATCCTTGGCTGCTCAACTTCTTCATCCATAAAAAAGTTGTAATGAACATCATGTGGGTCCCGAACCTATTCTCCTTCTTTATTGAAGATAACATCATGATTGATGATTGTCTTCATAGTGTTTTAATTATATAACTTGTAGCTTTTTCAGCTGTAGTCATAACCAATGAAAACGTACTTCTTACTCTTATCATCTAGTTTACTCATTGCTCATCAAGTATGTGCACATGGGCTATGCTTCTAAACACTCTTAGATGAGAAATGTCTGGCTTCCTTCCACTCTATGCTTCCTACGATGTCATTCCCCACACACTTCTTATTGGTGATTGATTGGATAAGTAAACCATGGATACAACAACTTTGGCCCAATATTTCATAGGTAGCCTCTTACTCTTAATCATACTTCGAGTTATATCAAGGATAGTTCAATTCTTTCCTTCTATTATACCATTTTAATGAGGAGATCTTGGTATAGTCATTGGTTGGTATAGTCCATTGGCTTCACAAAATTCTTAAAATTCTTTTGAAGTGAACTCCCCTCCTCAATCAGATCGTATAGCTTTGATCCCAAGGCCGCTTTCTTTCTCCACCAAGGCTTTAAGCTTTTTGAATACATTAAAGACCTCTAATTTTTGCTTCAAAAAATATGCCCAAGATTTTCTTGAAAAATCATCTATGAAGATAAGGAAATAGTTATTCTTACCAAGAGAACTTGGCCTTATTGGACCACATACATCAATATGTATGAGTTCAAATGGCTTTATGCTCTTGAATTTGAATCCTTTGGAAAGATCTTCTTGAATGGCTTCTCGAGCAAGCAACCTTCATATATCTGGTCTGGGTGATAATAGCTTCAGTCCTCCAAAATTAAGATGCCCATATTGAAGATGCTAGAGCCAAGATGGGTCTTTGTAACAAGCTTTGAGACACTTAGCAATATTATTTTGAAAATTGAGCAAGAACATTCTATTCATTGACATTGATATCTTTATAATTAGGTTGCTCATAATTTTTCTTATAGAAAGGTTTTTATCTTTCAAATGAATATCATAAAATTTCTCTAAGAGTTAACCCAGACTGAAGATATTACTCTTCATATTTGGCACATAATAGACATTAGAAAGGAATTGGTGCTTTCCATTCTTCAATTGGATAAGAATATTACCTTTGCCCTTCACAGCTACATTGGACTCATCTCCAAAGGATACATTACCACTCACTAATTCGTCAAGATCCACGAACATGCTTTTTCTTCCACACATATGGTTATTTGCATCGGTGTTCAGATACCATGTGTTATCTTCAACTTTTTCATTCTCCTTATATGTCAATAGCAAAGTGTCATCTTGTTGACTTCTCTCTTCCATATAATTAGCCTTCTCTTCAACTTTATTGTTATTGGGAGTTCTATATTCTATAGTGTAGTGGCCAAATTTTTTATAGTTGTAGCACATCGCTTGAGATTTGTCATACCTTTGTCTTGGTTTTCCTCTTCCACACCCTCTTATTGAAGTTCCACCTTGTCCAAAATTTGTATTGTTGTTCTTTTCATTGTTAAAGCTCCACCCATATCCGCATCTATTACCACGGCCTTGTCCTCGACCACGACCTCTTCTTTGTAGGCTTCTACCATACTCAAGGCTATCTCCTTTAGCTGAATTAATTTGTGTCTTCAAGAGTTGTTATGTGATAACTTACTTGTTTTTTTTTTCTTTTCTTTATAGTCTTGTAAGGAACCTAGGAGTTGCTCGATTATCATAGCCTTTAATTATTAAGTTTATTCAATAATGGCAAAAATTTGATCTAACTTTGAATTGAATGATTGAAGGATTTTCTCTATAATCCATATATCTTCTAGCTTCTCATCATTTCTTTTTAATTGATTAGAAATGGCTAAGACTTTAGTAAAGTAGTTAGAGATGACTTCTACTTCTTTCATATGTAAGGCTTTGAAGTCACCGCTTAATGTTTGGAGACACATCTTCTTGACTTGTTCCTCTCCTTTGTAAGAGGTTTGAAGCTTCTCCCATGCCTCTTTGGTAGACTTCGCATCAAAAAGCTTCTCAAAAGCATCATCATCTAATCCTTGCAAGATTAAATAGAGAGCCTTCTTGTCTCTCCTCCTTGAATCTCTTAAACTATCCTTTTGAGCTTGGGATAAAATTGGCTCATCTTGTGGCTCCTTGTAGCCTTTCTCTACCATCTCCCATACATCTTGCACTCCAAGAAGGTCCTTCATCTTGATTATCCAATTGTCATAGTTGTTATTATTGAGCATTGAGACTTGGAAGGGATCATACCATTGCTCACCATCTCTTTGGAAAGAAACTTCGGCTCTAAATTCTAATACCACTTTGTTGGAAAATAAGAGGTTATTATAAGAGGAGGAATTCTAAAAGAGAAGAGGAACACTTATCAAACTCACTTTAATTACACTCTTGAACTTCTTTATTCTACTTCATACAAAACTCAAAGACACCACACCTATTTATACTAGTGACTCCTCCATTAGGATTGTGCTAACACATTTCAATCCAATGGCTACTATTGACTCTCTAGAATATTCTCCTATCTTTATTTACAAAAATCATTAATTACATATTCTAGAATTCTCTAAATAACTCTTTAAGAATGTTTTTTTAGAATACTCTAAAACATTCTTCATAAAATAAGACTAGAGAATTTTCTAAGGATTTTTCTAAAGTATGGGCTAAATTTAAAAAGCCCACTCAATTAAAAGGCCCAATTAATCAAGTTTAATTTTCAACACGCTTTACATGCACTTTACTTGTGCTTTTGGTGCACTTGGATTAAAGTTTCATGGACACATTAAATATATAAAGTAAAAACTAAATACAATTGAATATATACATGTCCACACCACATGTCAACATTTTATTGGAGTCCGGACGTACCTCTACGTCTGTTCTCTACAACTAATAATTTCTCTACTTCTTGGACATTAATTTTATAGCACTTCAAATGGGAAAAAAATTATAATGGGAATATAATATACGTGGCCACTGAAGAAGCTGAAAGCACACATAATCGGTCGATCCACTATGAGCACTAGTGTGTTGTAGGTGTTTGACAAATTGCATAGTAGGTACGCTGCCTGCCAACAAAATAAAATTTGAAAGAGCTTGCAATTAAATCCTTACACTTGAATTTAATAGGTGAAAAACTATTTGCATTTTTTTCTTTTTTTAATGTCTTATCAGCTCAAACAATTAAGCTCAATCTAATAATTTAAATAATTTCTCCATTGAATTTGCTGGAGATCGAAAGACTCGGAGCTGGATTACTTTTCAACTAAACGTTAACTATTATTCTTCAGCATTCTGTATCCTCTTTGCAACTTCCGCATTCCAAATAGACCACTCACTGTTCAACCATAATGGCTTCACCTTCTAAAAAGGTAACTACGTCATTCTCGTTTAGCTCATCTTCAAAGAAAATTTTTTTTTTTTTGTATTTAGTGTCTACATTTATGGTTATTAGAGTTTAGTGTACTTGCATGTTATAATAACTGAGTTTGAATTGCATAACAACTAGGTATGAATTACATAATAACTTCATATGTGCTGCGTAGTTGTCTATAAAATGCATATGAGCTGCATAAAATTGATTATGACTGCGTAAAGTTAACAAATTTTTGAGTTTAGAAAATTCATTTTTTATGGTTTACTGTGTATTTTGTTACATATTTTGCTACATATTGGCTGCAATTTGGCTACGCATTGGCTACGTATTAGCTGATTGTGTAATGGTTGCATATTGGATTCATATTGGGTGTGTATTTTGTTCTGAGTATTGGTTGCATTTGGTTTGTCTATTTATTGTGTATTTTCTATATTTTTGTTATTTTTTAAATCCTCATGCACTGTTTCTTTATTGATTGTTTCTTTGTGATTTTCATGGAGCTATGTTCGTCCTCTTACTTATTGATGCTATTTGTCAACATTCAGAACTATTTGTGACAATTTTGATGAGATAATTAACAAAAATGTCAAGAAGACCTTAAAAAGATTAAACATGTACCAATTTCTTTAGTTCCTATCCCTCCAACAGAATGTCCTACTCATCTACCAGCTGCTTAAATTATGGGACATTCCTCAACAGTTCTTTATAATCAAGGGTCATGTCATATAATTTAGAACTGATGAAGTGACTCTTTTGCAAGGTTGTGAAAACCATACTGGATAATGAATCAGTAGAAGGAGCAGTTCACAGTTCGACCGGTCAAACTGGGGTCAAACCGAATGACGTGATAAATAAAATTTAGATGACATAAAAAGCATATAATAATATAATAGGAGCTTTAGCGTTTTTAGTCTCACATCACTTTGGAGAATTTTCTTGGAAATGCTTTTACTTTACTAGTTTTATAGATGGTTATCATCTCAATGATTCCCTTTATTATATCTCATTTTAATAATTTTTTTATCTATTTTTAATGATGTTAATTTCATAAATTATTTATTTATTAATTTAGTTAATTATAATCACTATTAAAATATTTTAAAATATGGCAAAAATTTCATTTTATTTGTACATCTAATTAACTTCATTTATTCATTTAAATACTTGACATTTCTTATTTTGTTTAAATTAATTGCATTTAAGTAAGAGTCAATTGGTACATTTAACCGAAAATCTTCATCTTTCCTTAACCTAATGGTATTCTGTTGCAACCCTTCGCATTCTGAAACCTAACCTTTCATTTCAATTATTTTAATTGTAATTGATTAATAAATATGATTTTATTTGTTTCAAATATATTGTATTAATTGTCATAATGATATATTAATCCTTCATCTAATCAAAAGTCATCATCTTCCCTTAAACAATCTTGAACATTCTTAGTCATACAAATAGCAAAATCCTATCCATACATCCATGCATTAACATATTGGTATTCTATTGCAACTTTTCTTTATACATTATCCCATATTAATTTAAATATATTATTTCATTATTTTAATTATAATTGATTAATAATTAAAATTTTATTCATATCAAACATACAGTATTAATTAACATAATGATGCATTAATGCTTCATCTAACCGAAACTCTTCATCTTCCCTTAAATAATCTTGATTATTTTTTATTATATAAATGACAAAATCCTAACCATCCATCCCTCAACTTATTAGTATTCTGTTGCAACCATTTGCATTCTAACTTTATTTATTTAATACCTCAAATTGTCGTAGGCTCATGCTCCTGCAACTCGCTCACACGTGCGAAACCACTCATGAAAACCCCTTCACATTCATCGTTGTTATATCTCTCCATCTCCCTTGAAGATCTCTCTATCTCCGTTAAAGAACTTCTTTCAACTTATCATTTTTGAAGCCCCTTCATCTTTATCGTTTCTATCGCATTTAGTCTCACTTCAAGTGTTGGCATGTTTTCATCTTCACTTGAAGATCTCTCCTCTTTCAGCAAGCTTGATTCTGGTAAAATATTTTCCTTTCATTATGCTTGCTATCTCCTCTTCATTAACCCCATTTTGATTTTTCTTACTTGATTTTATTTCCATTTCATGCATTTAAAATTCAAAATATCATCTTCACATTTGATGCATTTATTTATGATATGTGCTATACTATTTATTTTTCCCTTTATGACTCTGTATTATGCTTTGACACTTTGTTGATTGGGATATGGCATGTAATGTGTCAATAATGATCGTATATAGGAGTTCAAACAAGCCTTTTTTTTTTTTTTTTTTTTTTTTTTTTTAGCAAAACATAAATTCATTACTCAATCAACAAAGGTTACAATAGCTAAAGAAGGGAAACAAAGTTAAAAGAAAAACAACAGGAATTATAGGCGATTAAAAAAGCTCAGGAGACTGCCGAGGCTCCCAGCGACCCAGTCGCCATACCCGAACCGTCCAATAAAAGGTTGCCACAAGCACGACGACCAGGCCGCGAGCCCCGACCACATCATTGCTATAGCCCATAAAACCACAAAGCCTCGGCGAACGAAGAAACAAACGAAAAGCATGGAAACTCAATGTCGGCGACATCGTCTCCCCCACCATTTCCCCAGATTCTGCTCAATTTTAGCACTAACCACAGAAAAGTCGTTGTCCGTATCCGAATACACATCATCATCAGAAGATTCCGAAACGGAATCAACAGCCAACCCGTTTGTTTGGTTCCTAACTTCCAAACCTGAACAATCACCTAAACAGATAGCCATAGCTTGCGAATTAATCAGATTAACCGGGACGTCAACAATCCTATCCAAAGCCGAAACCCCCTTCTCACTGTCATTAGGCAGGAAAGGCCTCGCCACACCCAACTCCGAATCCAAAACAATCTCGGAGTTAACAACAGCACCCTCCGCTAAAGTATTGAATTCCACTGAAGTAATAATTGGCAAGTCAGCAGTAGCAACCTTAGGAACAAAAGGGGTAGCATTGGGAGAAAGAACACCCACAATAGCCTCAGGAAAAAATCCTCCACCATTAATTAACCTATTATCAACCAAAACAGAACCAGAATCAATTAAGACGTTTGGAACAACATCAACTGAATCGGAATCAACCAACTTAGCAGTATCTAAATTTAAAGGCATAACAACAGTATTCAGTCCATCAATAACGTCCACGCGATCAACCTCCGCACCCTCCCTAAGCAAAGACGAAGCGTTAAGCTCAGTAATCACAGGTTCAGACAAAACACCAGCATTATTAACAACATTAAACTTCACCCCAACCGCCTCAGCTAACACCGGAGCATCAGTAACCATATCCCCCCCCCGGCAGGAGTAGGAACATCCAAAACTGATCTGCACGACCCATTAGCATGCCCGATACATTTGCACACAGAACAAAAATTAGGAAATTCATCAAGAATGACATCCTGAACATATCCCAAAGAATCAGAACCAAGCCAAACTTGTTTAGGATATGATTTCGTGATATCAAGCTCAACTAACACACGAGCATTAGAGGGCCGAGAACCCACCGAAGTCGCCTCATCAATTTTTAAAGGTTTACCAAAGATTTCAGCTAAACCAAACAGAATGCGGGGTGCAAAGAAATGGGGACGAAGGCGCGGAAAAAAAATCCAAATCGGAATAATCGGAGATTCCACCCCAATATCCAGAGTCGGAGACCACTTAGTTAGCTTCATATAACAGTTGAACACAATGTAAGACCGGTGACAAAACACCCTGCAGTAATCAAGATCGTTTGCTAACTTAATCAGAATATGGGTTTGATCTAAAACAGTTACAGAAACCTCACCCTTAAGCTTTAGGTTAAAAAAAAAATTTCTTATAGCTTCCAGAGAAGGTCTCTTAGAAGGAAAAAAACCTACTAAAGAAAACTGGAAAGGGATAGCAAGCTCAGAAATCTCAAGATCCGAAACCCACAAAGAAGGTAATCCACGGTGAGTCGAACGCCTAAGATCAGGAAAAATCGGTTTGGAGCCATCCAGAGCCTCTCTAAACGAACGAGAGTGAGGAAACCCACCCAAAAAACCAGGGTCCTTAAGTTTAGAAGAAGCCATACCGAAAAGCCCGGCAAAACCAACGGAAAAGC
>NW_021319264.1:0-20413 GCF_001605985.2 Dendrobium catenatum | reverse complement strand
CATTCTCCACTTATCTGGCATCTTTTTAGTCTTCAAAATAGTATTAAAAATTTTAATAAGCCAAGAAATTCCTTCATCTCCTAAGCATTTCCACACCTCTATTGGAATATCATCAGGTCCAACAGCTTTTCCACCCTTCATTTTCTTTAAAGCCTCTCTAACTTCGGATTTACTAATATGCTATAAAAATATATATCTTTATTTTCATTTAGGGTGCTAAGATCACTATAGTCAATCTTATTTTCACAATTTTCATTAAAACGTTTAGCAAAATATTTCATCTACCTTTGTTGAATATCATCTTCTAAGAAAAGTATTTTTTTGACCTTCATCCTTAATACACAGTTTTATTCCTTGTCATTTTTTTAAAATTTTATGTTATCTTATCATTTATAACAATTGATAAAATTAAAGATAACTCTTTTTTATATCATACATTGTCACGACCCAACCCGATCGGGACGAATCCCGCGTTTAGCAAAATATTTCATCTACCTTTGTTGAATATCATCTTCTAAGAAAAGTATTTTTTTGACCTTCATCCTTAATACACAGTTTTATTCCTTGTCATTTTTTTAAAATTTTATGTTATCTTATCATTTATAACAATTGATAAAATTAAAGATAACTCTTTTTTATATCATACATTGTCACGACCCAACCCGATCGGGACGAATCCCGCTCGCATCGGGTCGCGACAGAGCCAACAAATTCAGGATCTGGCTTTGTAATTTGCTTCAAAACTTTCTTACAAACATAACACAGACTGAAAAACACAGAGCTACTAAAATTATCCAAATGCAGCGCAATTCATCTATCTTTTCTTTCACCAAAATAATCATATACAGATACAGTACATGGCTTACGGACTGAAAGAACAGAACATAACATAAAGCCATGACTATACAAAAATCAAAAGTACAAAATACTTAATCACAGATCAGACTCTGGACCGCTAATCCAGGACTTCCTTCCCTTTCCCAGAACCTGAAAACCACATAAAAACAAGGATGAGCTAATAGCTCAGCAAGACATCAATCACCAATCAAAATTATCAGAAACTCACATCAGAGAAATATCCGTACAGAAATCGAACAATTCCGTACAGAAATCGAACAATCGTACATGAATCGTATAACAGACAGAACAGATAATAGCTCAATCAGAAATCAGACATCGAATATGGAACTGAAATTATATCATTTCGGATATCATAAACTTTCATGTCACAGAGCAGACAGAATCATACGGAATAATCAGAGTCGTACAAAAATCAAAAATTAAATAGTTCACATAACAGATTCAAATAATTCATAAAATAGATCAGATAAGTCACAGAACAGATTATCAAATATCAAACAACAGATTTCAGATAACATCAGATTTCAGATTTCAGATATCTCTGACACAAATAGAATCTCAACGGATTCTGGCCCCTTATGCCTCCCTTCCTTGACAAAGACAAAATCTCAACGGATTCTGGCCCCTTATGTCTCCTGTTGTGCTTATAGCACCAGAACAAAATAGATATCAGAGGTTCCAGAACAGAACTTATTTTCATATTTCAGAGCTCGTTTTAGAATTTAGAATTCCCTGACCCAGACAACGGAATCACATAGGATTCCGGACCCTTATAACTCCCTTCCGATAGCATACAAATAATCAATTAAGTCAATCATCTCATTTCAGAAAATTCAAAAATCATACGAAAATTCAGCGGCATAACGGCAGTATACGAAATTTACAAAAAAATTCACAGATTCAGAAATTTACCAAATTACCACAAAACATTCACAACAATATTATAAGACTTTCATTGTACTGACAAAATATTTTTCAACATCCTGATAATTTTCATTTTACTTAAAACACCGCAGAATCAAAAATATCCGGTAAAAATCTTCCAGAAAATACTCAAAACGTGCATAATTATCATCTCAAAGACATACCAAAAGTTACGCGGTAAAACCTTTGTCAAAAGAAAATAATACTCGAAATTCGCTAACATAAACAAAATTCAAAACAGAAAACTCGTCAAAATCCTCGTTTCTGAAAATTTAGAAAGGCGGAATGTGCCTTACCTCGAGTCGGTCAACTTCTTTAATTACAACAACGGACGAAAACGGACCGGAGTCGCCCAAAAATCACTTTTTCTTCTATTTCCTTCAATTTTCTCTCTCCTGGGCTTTTCTCTCTCTTCAAAATATCTCATTTCTATATATATCCAGACGGATCGTCCCGTATGATCGCAACTTCATCCTGGGACGATTCGGCTCTGGATGAATTTCATCCAGACGAGATTAATTAACGTCCCCGGACGACTTGGCTCTATAAAATTTTCATCCAGACGATCCAAATTTTGTCCAGACGAACCATGCAGCCAGAAATATTTCCCACACAACCTGTACCGATCGTCCTGGGATGATCCAGCTTCGTCCCGGATGATCCTAAGAGAAAAATGGCTTTTAATATCTCCCAAATTTCAGAAAAATGTCGTCCTCGACATTGCCAATCCAAAACTCAGTCAAAACAGATATGGATACGACTGCCTCATATCCGACTCTTTCTCCCAAGTCGCTTCTCGTGCTGTTCGGCACTTCCACTGAACTTTAACCATAGGAATCTATTTACTTCTTAACTTACGAACATCGTAGGCCAAAATTTTCTCAGGTTCTTCTTTGTACTGCAGATTCTCCTGAATCTCAACCTCATCAGCAGACAACTTCTTGTCAGAATCAGATATCCACTTTCTCAAAGAGGATACGTGAAAAATATTGTGCACATCAAACATCTGATCAGATAGTAACAATCTGTAAGCAGACGTACCAATCCTTTCAAGGATTTCAAAAGATCCAACATACCTTGGACTGAGCTTACTCACTCTTCCAAATCTACTGACTCCTTTAATCGAACTGACTTTAACATACACAAAGTCACCAACTTGAAATTCCACAAACCTGTGCTTCTGATTGTAGTACTTATGTTGTCTATCTTGTGCAGCTTTCAATCTTTCTTTAATCAAGTTAATTTTCACAACAATTTCATCTACAAATGTAGCACCCATTTCTTGTCTATCTCCTATCTCAGTCAGAGTCAAAGGAGTACTACACTTTCGTCCATACAAAGCTTCATAAGGTGCCATACCAATACTAGACTGAAAACTGTTATTATAAGCAAATTAAATCAAAGGAATATGATCTTCCCAGCTTCCTTCAAAATCCAAAACACATAATCTCAGAAGATCTTCCAGTACCTGGATAGTCCTCTCAGACTGTCCTTCAATCTGCGGATGAAATGCCGTACCGAAATGTAACTTCGTACCCAAGCCTTGTAGAATACTCTACCAAAGTCTGGAAGTAAATCGTCCATCTCGATCAGATACAATCACTTTAGGCACACCATGTAATCTGACAATCTCCTTCACATAGACCTGTGCCAACTTATCCACCGGATCCGTCTGCCTAATCGAAAGAAAGTGTGTAGACTTCGTTAATCGATCCACAATCACCCAGATGACATCATGTCCTTGCCTAGATCGAGGGAAACCCATAGCAAAATCCATCGTTACCTCCTCCCATTTCCACTCAGGAATAGGCAAGGACTGCAAAAGACCTCCTGGTCGCTGATGCTCTGCCTTCACTAACTGACAGGCTTCGCATTTCGAAACAAAATCTACTACATCTTTTTTCATTCCAGGCCACCAGAACAAACTCTTCATGTCTCCGTACATCTTACCACTTCCCGGATGTATCGTATAGCCTGAATGGTGAGATTAGTACAGAATCTTTTTCCTCAAATCTCCAAACACATGAATCCACAGACTATTCTTGCAGAAAATAACACCAGAATCAGAAACTCAGAGTTCAGGTTTCTTACCAGATTCAATCTGAGCAATCAACTTCAAATCGTCAGAATCCGACTTCTGAGCTTCCTGAATCATGTCTTCCAGTGAAGACTGGATGTTCATCTGAGTCAAAACACCAGAATCCGGACCAGTAGAGGAAATCACCTCTAACTGTAATCTTTCCATGTCTCGTATCAGATACTCATCAGAAGTAAGGTAAATACCTGATAATCCAGAAGATTTCCTGCTCAAAGCATCTGCTACCACATTAGCCTTACGAGGCTGATACTGAATTGTCAGGTCATTGTCCCTGATCAACTCAAGCTACCTTCTTTGCCTCAAATTCAGATCCTTCTGAGTGAATATGTACTTTAAGCTCTTATGGTCCGTGAAGATCGCACATCTGATGCCATACAAATAATGACGTCAAATCTTCAAAGCAAACACAACTGCAGCCAATTCTAAATCATGCGTTGGGTAATTCTTTTCATGTGGTTTCAACTGTCTCGAAGCATACGTAATTACCCTACCATGCTGCATCAGAACACAGCCCAAACCTTTCAATGAAGCATCACTGAATACCTGAAATCCTTCCGTACTTGACGGAAGTGCTAACACTGGAGCTGAAGTCAAACAATCCTTCAACTTCTGAAAACTAGCCTCACACTCCAATGTCCAAACAAAAGCTACTGACTTCTGAGTCAGTCTCGTCAGAGGCGTATAAATTTGAGAAAATACCTTCACAAATTTTTTATAATATCCAGCCATGCCTAAGAAACTACGTACCTCAAATACCATAGTAGGCCTTGGCCAATCAGCAACAGCTTGAATCTTCTGGGGATCAACAAAAATACCTTCACCACTCACCACATGCCCCAGAAAAGAAATGCTCTTCAACCAGAATTCACACTTAGAAAATTTAGCATATAGCTGATGCTGCCTCAAAGTCTCCAACAAAATGCTCAAGTGTCTGGCATGATCATCTTCAGAAGCAGAATACACCAAAATATCGTCTATGAAGACGATCACAAACTGATCTAGGTACTCTTTGAACACTCTGTTCATCAAATCCATGAAAATAGCTGGTGCATTGGTTACCCCAAAAGGCATAACCAAAAACTCGTAGTGCCCGTACCGAGTACTGAAAGCTGTCTTCAACACATCAGCTTCCTTTACTTTCACCTCATTATATCCAGATCTCAAATCAATCTTTGAAAATACAGAAGAGCCAGAAAGCTGGTCAAACAAGTCATCAATCCGTGGTAACGGATATTTGTTCTTGATCGTGACCTTATTCAAATCTCTGTAATCCACAAACATATGGAGTGTTCTGTCCTTCTTCTTCATAAATAATATGGGTGCTCCCCAAGGAGAAATACTAGGATGAACAAATCCTCTATCCACCAATTCCTGAAGCTGAACTTTCAACTCAGAAAGTTCCTTCGGTGCCATCCTGTATGGAGCTTTCGATATCGGAGTTGTACTCGAAAAAACATCAATAGAGAACTCAACATCTCTATCCGGAGGTAAACTAACCAACTCCTCAGGAAATACATCAGAAAACTCCCATACAACCGGTATATCAGAAATAGAACTCACTTCTAGGTTCATATCCGAATAGAAGTCAAAAATACCGGGCAACCCTTCTTCCACATTCTTCTAACTTCCAATACAGAAATCAGACAGGATAGAACACCTCGTAATCCTTAGAATACACATCTTTCTCCATCCATAAACAAGCTCACTTGCTTCTTCAAACAATCAATCTTAGCCTCGTATAGACTCAGCCAGTCCATGGCCAAAATCATATCGTAAGAAGAAATTGGCAACAAAATCAAACTCGATTTTTACTTCTTACCAGAAATATCAATCTCACAAAAACAAAACTTCCAGGCAATCAAATTGCTTCCAGCCGGCAAAATAACAGAAAGAGAAATCGGTAGATAAACAGAATCCAGATGTAAAGCATCAAAACAGCGCTCGGAAAGAAACGAGTGACTGGCTCCAGAATCAAACAAAATATGACAGGGCTGATCAGAAATATAAATCATACCTGTCACCACATCCGGAGCATCTCGAGCCTCCTGCTGACTCAAACTATACACACGAGGTTGAATTGGAGCTAGAGCTACTGAACCACTAGACTCCCACCGACTACCAGTAGGTGGTCTCCGTGCCACAGAACTCGACCCACCACCTCTACTAGAGGATCCTTCAGTCACAGTGCGTGGAGGAACAGTCCTCGATCTTCCTGCTGAACCAACAGGTCTATTATCAGATTGGAACTCAGATCGTCTATCAAATCCAGCCTGTGGACACTCTGCAATCTGATGTCCTGGTTGACCACATCTGAAACACTGACCAGTCATCCTGTAGCACTGGCCAAAATATCATCGTCCACAACTTTGACACACAGGTGCCCCACTGACAGATCCAGAACTGGTCGTACTTCCACTACCAGAAACTATAGTGGATCCCGACTGTCCACTCCTCCTGGAGTCTCCAAAAATAAATCTCCTCTTGCCAGAGGAACCACTGCTAGAGGCCTCACCCCCGAATCTCTTCCTACTTGCAGTCCATCACTGCTGAGTAGCCATCAGATCATTCTCTATAAGACGAGCTCTCTCCACAAGCTCAGAGAAATCAGAAATGTGAAATGGCACTAGGGGCTGTCTCAAACTATCTCGTAGTCCTCTCAGAAATTTGTAGCACTTCTCAGAAGAAGTACTTACTAACTGTGGAGAATAAAGGGCTAAAGCAGTAAATTCTGCCTCATACTGCATCACAGTCCTGCTCCCCTGAAAAAGTCTCAGAAAAGTCTCCTGCATCTGCTGTCGTGCAGAAGGAGGTACAAACCACGATCGGAATTCCTCAGAAAATTCTTCCCAAGTAATCAACGAATTTAACTTCCCTTGGAATTTTTCCTCCTGCTGGCCTATCCACCAGCGCTCTGCTTCCCCATTTAACAGAAAAACTGCCAACGGAACCTTCCTGTCCGACGGACACTGCATACCGTCAAAAGTCTTTTCTAACCTCCTTAACTAATCTTCAGCTGCTCTGGGCTCAACAGTGCCCTCAAATCTCGGAGGTTTCAATCTCAGAAACAACTGCAGATGTTTATCTATCTCTTCAGATCGGACAGTAGAGGCTCTACTATGAGTCTCGCTCATCATCTGAGAAATCAATTTAGCAAACTGGGAAAGTGTATCAGAACCAACCACTGGGGCTGTACTACTCACCGGAGCTGCCTGACTAGCACTCTGCCCATCTGTCATATCAGGGTCTGACAGATCTATGATCACACAAAAAACTAGGCACAAAATAACATAATAAAAATCCAAACAAACCAGACCTACCCTAGACAGACTCACAGATCACTTCCTATAGCTCTGTCTTACAATCCAAATTCCAAAACCATTGCTCTGATACCACTAAAGCTTGTCACGACCCAACCCGATCGGGACGAATCCCGCTCGCATCGGGTCGTGACAGAGCCAACAAATCCAAGATCTGGCTTTAGAATTTGCTTCAAAACTTTCTTCCAAATATAACACAGACAGAAAAACACATAGCTACTAAAAATATCCAAATGCAGTGCAATTCATCTATCTTTTCTTTCACCAAAATAATCATATACATATACAGTACATGGCTTACGGACAGAAAGAACAGAACAGAACAGAAAGCCATGACTGTACAAAAATCAAAAGTACAAAATACTTAATCACAGATCAGACTCTAGACCGCTAATCCAGGACTTCCTTCCCTTTCCTAGAACCTAAAAACCACGTAGAAAATAAGGATGAGCTAACAGCTCATCAAGACATCAATCACCAATCAAAACCATCAGAAACTCACATCAGAGAAATATCCATACAGAAATCGAACAATATCGTACATAAATCGAACAATCGTACAGGAATCGTATAACAGACAGAACAGATAATAGCTCAATCAGAAATCAGACATCGAATACAGAACTAAAATCATATCAATTTGGATATCAAAAACTTTCATGTCACAGAGCAGACAGAATCATACGGAATAATCAGAGTCGTAAAGAAATCAGAAATCAAATAGTTTACAGAACAGATTCAGATAATTCATAAAACAGATCTGATAAGTCACAGAACAGATTATCACATATCAAACAACATATTTCAGATTTAAGATATCCCTGACACAGACAGAATCTCAACGGATTCTGGCCCCTTATGCCTCCCTTCCCTGACACAGACAGAATCTCAATGGATTCTGGCCCCTTATGTCTCCCGTTGTGCTTATAGCACTAGAACAGAATAGATATTAGAGGTTCCGGAACAGAACTTATTTTAATATTTCAGAGCTCGTTTCAGAATTCAGAATTCCCTGACCCAGACAACGGAATCACATAGGATTCCGGACCCTTATAACTCCCTTCCGATAGCATACAAATAATCAATTCAGTCAATCATCTCATTTCAGAAAATTCAGAAATCGTACGAAAATTCTACGGCATAACGGCAGTATACGGAATTTACACAAAAATTCACAGATTCAAAAATTTACCAAGTTACCACAGAACATTCACAACAACATTATAAGACTTTCATTGTACTGACAAAATATTTTTCAACATCCTCATAATTTTCAGTTTACTTAAAACACCGCAGAATCTAAAATATCCGGTAAAAATCTTCCAGAAAATACTCAAAATGTGCATAATTATCATCTCAAAGACATACCAAAAGTTACGCGGTAAAACCTTTGTCAAAAGAAAATAATACTCGAAATTCGCTAACGGAAACAAAATTCAAAACAGAAAACTCGTCAAAATCCTCGTTTCTGAAAATTTAGAAATGCGGAATGTGCCTTACCTCGAGTCGGTCAACTTCTTTAACTACAGCAATGGACGAAAACGGACCGGAGTCGCCCAAAAATCACTTTTCCTTCTTTTTCCTTCGATTCTTTCTCCTGGGCTTTTCTCTCTCTTCAAAATATCTCATTTCTATATATATCCAGACGGATCGTCCCAGACGATCGCAACTTCGTCCCGTGACGATTTGGCTCTGGACGAATTTCGTCCAGACGAGATTAATTAATGTCCCCGGACGACTTGGCTCTGTAAAATTTTCATCCAGACGATCCAAATTTTGTCCAGATGAACCATGCAGCCAGAAACATTTCCCGCACAACCTGTACCGATCGTCCCGGGACGATCCAACTTCGTCCCGAACGATCCTGGGAGAAAAATGGCTTTTACATACGTATTCTTAACAAAAAAATGGATATGTGGAAAATGAAGGGGTGATAATATAATTTGGATGTTATTATAACTATGCGGTTGTAATTTGAACTTATTGATTTTTTTCCTTTTTTTATTTTAAAATTGATATATACTCACAAAATTATCTTGATCGGGCATGAATCTCAAGACAAAATCAACCCAAAAACTTCAAAAATTAAATTCAGGATCACTTGAACTCCAATTTCAGCAAATTGAGCATTTTGGAAATATGAACTCAATGACAAGAATTTCGACTCAATTCGAGCCCAAATGAGTCCAAATCAAGGACCTGAAGCACTATTAGAAAGTTTAAAGCATAATTCAAGTTACCAAACAATTTTTAAATATGACATTCTTATAATCAAATCAAGCAGCTCGACGAGACAAATCCAACGAGCCTAAGATCACTGAATTCTTGCATCATTAAGACCTTCAAATGTCTGAAAAATAGTGCATGATCAAGGGATTCAATATCGGTAGTCCATTCGACCACTCCCTATTTTCCTCTGATCTCACACCTATTTATAAGCTATGCCATTCTAGGAAATCTATAAATAGACCCCTCATTTCTCATGAGAGGGGACCCAAGCTAGAAGCAAGAAGAAGAGAAGAAGAAGCTAAGAAGAAGAGAAGAAGAAGAGAAGGATTGGAGAGAAGAAACTCCTCCACGACCACCGCCGAAATTCGGCCCGACACCCGAGGGACGCCGGAATTCCACCGGATACCAAAGTGATGTCAAAATTTTGTCGGATGCCCAAGTGATGCCAAAATTCTTCTAAATGCCCAAATAACGCTAGAATTCTTCCCAACGCCCAAGAGACGAGAGAATTCAACCTAACACTCAAGTGACGCCAGAATTTTGCCCGATCTCCAAGTGATGCCGAAACTCTGCTCAACATTGTATCTTGATTTCAATCAAGAAGTGATTCAATGTAATCTAATCGTCCTAAAGTTTAAGGATGAGTCAGCCTCTTATATTCCAAGCAAACACTAGTGTAACTCTTTCAACTAGGCGTGGCCCCGTTGTTTTTCCACTTTCAGGGTTTTCCACATAAAAATCCTGGTGTTATTATTTCTCCTCTGTTTGTGTGCTAGATATTCGTATAATGCTTAGATAGAAATTTTCTAACTCTACCTCCATGTATATTCTAGGCCGCAACAGTTTGGCGCCGTCTGTGGGAAATATTATCCCACAACTTCAAGTATTGCTATAATGGTCAACAGGCATAGTAGTCGTATCATTGGGGCTTCTCGTTCCAACTCTCATAAGTCCAGAAATCAGTCTATGAATTATAGACGCCCTATATCTACCTCTTTCTACCCTGAGGGGAAAAATGCTACTGAAGAAGAAACCTCGGGACCTTCCTTAGAAGAGATGATCCGAAAGATGGAAGAAACTTTGAACGAGATCCTTCAACTCTTGCGAGAGACTCGGCAGCCATCACTAGCACAATGGGAGGAAATTCTTCTCCCTTGAGATCCACCACTCGCCAAAGATGTTCAACTTGAACGTCTTCAAGTAGAGATTACTCCTCCACCAAGGAGGCATTCGCAGTTACATCAGGATAATGAGCTTGCCAATACATCAAGTTCTACACATCCTTTGCCCACAACTAGTCAACCTCGCATTCCTACAAATCTCCCAAAAGATTTAGCCCAACCACACATTGCTGAGCTCCCTCATAATGCCCTCCATCTTGAACAATAGAGATTAGTTCGGGAAGAGTTCCCCGGCAGAGGTATGAGGCAAATGCTTCGACAGCGAGACTCGTCTGGGATGTTTGAGACTCGCCTGGGAGTTCCCCGAAGGAGGTATGAGGCAAATGCCCTTTGTCTGGAGACTCGTCTCATCCACGAGCCTCAGACGCACTCATGTGTCAGGTTTTTCCTACCACCCTTAAAGGACAGACTTGAACATGATTTTATTCACTTCCGTCCAGAACGATCCCTTTATTTATCAAATTGGCCAAAGTGTTTGTCATACAGTTTGTAGCCAATCGAAGATTTGCTAAGGATTCTTTCCACCTCTCTGGGATCCATCAAAATGAGGGAGAACCATTGAAGGAGTATTTTCAGTGATTTTCCACTGAGGCCCGACAGATTTTAGGAGTAGACCCTATATTTCTCAGAAGAGTCTTTCTTAGAGGCCTTCATCCTCGCCCCTTCTATTCAGCACTCATGCGCAATACTGTTCATTCATATGCTGATCTGATCCATCGTGTGAAGGCATAAATCTCTGCAGATGAGGCTATAAATGATCATAGAAAATAGTTTGAGTAAACCAGCAGGAAGTGCAAGGGTGCACCTGGAATAGATAATTCATCCTCACAATGGAAGAAGCAAGGGAAGAACAATCTACCTCTTAGGCCTCCATTGCCACAACGAAAACCACGACAAGAGAAGGAGTATACCCCACTCAACACATCTCAAGAAAATATATTAATGGCTGTTCAAGATCAAGATACAGTGAAATGGCCACATCCTTTGAAGCCGAACACAAAAAATTAAGATCAGTACTATCATTTTTATTATAGTTGTGGCCACACTACCAAGGCCTGTAGGAAACTCAAGGAGGAGATTAAAAGACTTATTCGCCAAGGTTATCTTTGACAATTTATTCAGGATTCACCTATCCGAGAGGAAGCTCATCCCGTTGGGGGGAAAAATTAGCAACAAAGATAACCGGTGAATAATCGAATAATAGTTTGTGAAATTAAAACAATCGCAGGAGGCCCCTTCCTATCTGACCAAGTCTTTTGGGTTGTAGATGAAAACCCGATGCTAAAGAAGGCTCATATAGATCACTCTATCACCTTTGACAATTCTAATTTGGAGTGAGTAAAAACCTCTCATCAAGACCCGCTTGTGATTAATGCGGGGATAGGTGACCCATGTTACGATATTAAAAGAATTCTTATGGACAATGGAAGCTCTATAGATGACCTGTTTTACTCCACTTTTTTAACATGGGTCTCCCAAGAGAAAAGCTTCCGCCTACTAAAGGTTCTTTATATGGATTTGATAATCGACCTGTACGAGCAGAAGGGTTAATCAGTCTCCCAGATGTACTTGGAGAATTTTCTCGACAGACTACACACTCCATTCAATTTATCATTGTAAAGTTAGAATCTTCTTATAATGCTATCTTTGGAGGCCGCTCCAGTTAATTTTTGGGATCATCGCCTCTATCCCTCACCTCAAGCTTAAGTTCCTTACCCCGGCAGGAGTCATTGTAGTATACGGAGATCAACAAATAGCACAAACTTGCTATCTTAGGTAGGTTAAGCCACGTCCAACGGTTATCCAGAGCATCAAGGACTTCAATCTCCAGAGAGAAGATATTCCTCAAAGAGCTTCCCCTGTAGAAGACCTCACTGCGTATTGGATCACTCTCTTAGATGATAGAAGAAAAAATTCACAGATTTTCTAAGTGAAAATCAGGATATTTTTACATGGAGTCTGGCATATATGCCCGGAATTGACCCCGAAATGATAGTGCACTCCCTCAAAATCAATCCGACGTGCAAACTGATTATCTAGAAGAAATGAAACTTTACTCCAGATCATCAGTAAGTGATCGAGCAGGAGCTGGAAAAACTTTGGGATGTCGAATTTATACAGGAAGTTCACTATCCCACTTGGTTGGCAAATATTATCATGGTTCAGAAGGGGAGTGGAGCTTGGAGAATGTTATAGATTATATATATCTCAATAAAGCCTACCCGAAAGATAGCTTTCTGCTTCCTCGTATTGACCAGTTAGTCGATATAACCTCTAGGCATCAAATGTTGAGCTTTATGAATTCCTGCTCTGGCTATAATCAAATAAAGATGAATTCTATTGATGAAGAAGCGACAACTTTTTAAATAGACAAAGGGTTATACTGTGATCGGGTGATGCCCTTTGGGCTGAAAAATGCTAGAGCGACTTATCAGCGCCTCATGAATAAGGTTTTCAAAAACCTTATTGGGCATACTATGGAGGTGTACATGGATGATATGTTGGTGAAAAGTCTTAAAAAATCTCAACATATCTCTGACTTAGAACAGTGCTTCCACTTACTGAGACGTTATAACATGCGACTTAACCCCACTAAATACGCCTTTGGAGTCGCTTCTGAAAGGTTTTTGGGGTTTATGGTAACCCATAGAGGGATTGAAGCTAATCTAGAGAAGATTAAGTTCCTAAGGGATATGGTGCCACCGAAGAATATCAAGGAGGTCCAAAGGTTAAATGGGAGAATTGCATAACTATCTCATTTCCTGGCATGTTCTGGAGACATATATCTGCCCTTTTTCAAGGTACTTAGAGGTGATCGTAGCTCTGGATTTCAATAGACCAATGAATGCCAAGAAACCTTTGAATAGTTATGAAAGTATTTGGCATCCCCGCTACTACTTTCTAAACCGATACCAGGAGAAAAATTGTATTTGTATATGGCTGATTCTGCCCAAACCATTAGTTCAGTCTTGGTATGAGAAGAAAATGTTGTAAAATGACCCAACTATTATGTTAGTAAAATTCTATCTGAAATAGAGAGATGTTTTCCTCTAGCAGATAAGACAGCATTGGCATTACTACGCCCTTACTTTCAAGCCCATTCAATTGGGATTTACACAAATCTACCACTGAAAAGTATTCTGCGAAAGTCGAAAACATCGGGTAGGCTCGTTAAATGGTTTGTAGAATTGGAAGAATTTGATATTCACTACTTGCCTAGGCCCGATATCAAATCTCAAGCACTAGCAGACTTTGTAGTTTAGTGCACCATCCCAGCATCTGATGTTCAATCAAGTGCTTCACCTTCTCTACCATGCTGGACATTGTATGTCGATGGAGCTTCTGGAAGTTCTCGCGCTGGGGCTGGAATTCTGTTAATCCCTCCGTAGAAAGTCACCCTTGAGTATGGGCTCCGATTCAAGTTCCCGACAACAAATAACACCACAGAATACAAGGCCCTTATTACTGGATTAAGACTAGCAATCAACTGTGAGGTCCAAAATCTAATAGTCCACACTGATTCCCAACTAGTTTCCTCTTAGGTGGAGGAGGTTTTTGATATCCACAATCCACAACTGGCCTAATATTGCAGTATTGTGAAGTTACTCTTGGCTTGTATAAGAAAGCATCAGATCATACATGTTCTTCAAGATCAAAATGCAAAAGCAGATACTCATTTCAAACTTGCTACATCAATAATAGGAGATGTTTATAAAAGAAAGTGTATCGAGGAGATCCACTTTCTAAGAATTCAAGATTCGTGGGTCATACAATCAATCTATAAATCAAAAGAGGCATCTTGGATCGATCCCATGTTGTCTTTTATACAGGATGGGGTACTACTTGAAGAGCCCATGGCTGCAACACGACTTCAGAGACAAGCAGTAAATTTCACCATTATTGGTGATGAGTTGTATAAGCACGCCTTCACCGGATCATATCTCAAATGTCTTTCACCTTCAGAAGCTGATTACGCACTCAGAGAAGTTCATTCAGAAGTGTGTGGAGAACATCTAGGAGGAAGAGCACTGGCTTACAAGATCATGAGACAGGGATTATAGGTCTATAATGAAACAGGACGCACTTGAGTTTACTCAAAAGTGCGAAAACTGTCAATTACATTCTAATCTCACCCATATACTCGCTCTGGAGCTTACATCACTACAGAGTCCCTAGCATTTTTCCCAATAAGGAATCAATATAATGGGACCCTTCCCTATAGCCACTAGACAATGAAAATTCATTATCTTGGCTGTAGATTACTTCACCAAATGGGTGGTGGCAGAACCTTTGGCAAAAATCACTGAAGAAAATGCTAAGCAGTTCTTGTGGAAGAATATAATCTATCACTTTGGCATTCCTGCAAGAGTGATCATTGATAATGGGACACAGTTCACTGGGAAGATCTTTACATCTTTTTGTAATGATTTTCATATTCAGCTCATCCACACAATTATTTTCCATCCTTAAGCAAATGGGCAAACAGAGATTATGAATCGAATAATTCTGAATGGGCTGAAAACATGCCTAGGAATAGTTGGGGGGGAAATGGGTTGAATAACTCCCAAATGTCCTCTAGGCTTATCGAACCATTGTTAGGACTCCTATAGGAGAAACCCCATATAACCTCTATTTTGGTATAGAAGCAATCATACCGGTTATATTGGAGTCCCAAGCAATAGGGTTCAAACTTTCGACTTTAGTAACAATGAGGAGAGGCTCATAACAAATTTAGATCTCCTCCATGAAGTAAGAGATGAAGCCTCACTCAGGACTGCTGCATACCACCAAAGGATCGCTTGTCACTACAATTAGGGAGTGAAACCTCAACCTATCTCCATTGGGGACTTAGTTTTGTGAAGCATCAAAGCCGCTGGAAAAGGCCCTCAGCGTATTAAGCTCACCCCCCTCTACAAGGGTCCTTATTTGGTAGAGGTTATGGTCAAGCCTGGAACCTTCAAACTGAAGGATGCTAGTGAAAAAATGCTCCCCACGAACTTGGAATATGAGCAACCTTTGTAAGTACTATTAGTAGGAGTTGATACTACTATTTGTCTGGTGTTATGTTGTTGGTAGTATTTGTTTTGTGTTATGTCCCCCCAAGTGGTTAGGCTTTATATCTTTCAAGTTTTATGCTATTTTTTTATACCACCTTTGTGTGTTGATTGTGGGAGAACTCTTCATCTGTATCCCTAAGTTATACTAGGATATTGTTATTCTATCTTATATAATACAATAATGTGAAGTTCATGTTGTTGTGATATTATCTTCTCTTATAAAAGATTAAAAAACTCCTCAAAATCTTTATCTATGATTCGAGAAATACATAATCTATATTGTATCTCAATCACCGGATGATCAATCCCAGGGGGATTTGATCCGACCTCTTCTAAACAGGTTAAAAATCATCAAGCAAATGCTTTGATTAACAACCTCGGATAGGTCAAGATATCCATTGGAATAAAAATTGAGTCAATTCCATATGAATGTGAAAAAAGAGAGATTTCAATAATTTTTTTATATATCACTAAACATCGAGTACATCATATGGAAGCATCAACATCAAACACACATATAATCACTAGAAAGAAAATAAAGTGGTACAAAACAATATCAAAGTCATCCTACAGGATCTCAATATCATGCTCATCCTCCTCCAGGGAAAAAGCCTACTGCAACTCACTCTCTAATTCTTCACCACCAGAGTCTGAAGGAGGATCATCAGAAGCCTGGCTAGGAGTCAACCCCTCGATCTCCACTCCAGTTTTACGCTGTACTACACAAATGCCCTTCATAAAACCTTTGATGAAGCCATCCTCCCACACTCTGGTTCTAAAGCCTTCACTTTCACGTTATAAATATGATTACGAGCTTCCTGAATGTGATCCTCCATAATTAACTTGAACACATAAGATTTCTTGAACTCCTCTATGACTGCAGACGACAATTACTGGGCTTCCTTCTTTGACAGCATAATCTGGAACCTCTCATTCTCAGCTTTAAGGATTGCTAATCTTTTGCCTGCTAGTTGATCATCGCCTGTGCATCCACCAACTCTATATGTAAGCGATCCAACCGCTTGTTCTGTGAGGAGGCTGAACTTATCCTATTTACCAGCTCTTCTCTGCACTCTACTAACTGCTCCTCCATCGCCTGCAACTTCTTGACTTTGCCATCATATTTCTTCTTATATTCTCCCTGAAGGTATTTGATCTTTTCAAATTTGGTGTTCCAGTTATTCAAGGTTTTGGACATCTCATGCTTGAAATCAGTTTTCTACTCCAACTGAAGCAACAAAAATATAATTGTATAAGATACATATATATATAAGAGATATGTACAAAATGATAGAAGGAAAGGAAAATTCACCAACTCCTCAGCACATAGACAACCAATGCACCGATGTTTTAAAATATCTTCTGAAATGTATGACTTGCATGGAGAGATTTGAGGACCTTTGCTAGAGACCACCATAATTTTATTCGCCTTCTTCTTCTTTGATGGAAGCAAATCTCCCTCACTCCCTGGTCGCTTAGAATGATTTTTTGAAGATTGGGGAACTACCTCAGGAACTTTCACAGACTTCTTTAACATTAGGACATGCGATCTTCCTTCTTGAATCCCACTTTGAACAGATATTCTTTATCTATATATCTGCTCAAATAACGCACCTCGTAATGTAAGGCCTCGATGTCAGGAAGCTTGAGTATCTTCAATAAATCTTCTGCACCAATGTATAGGGGAACATGTAACTCCTTCAACTTTTTTCAATTTTCTTGAAGATTCCAATCATTATGCATATAAAAGAAGTCGCTAATCCAACCTTTTGAGGGGTCTCGAGTATGAATATCCAACCATTTGGATCTGAAAGAAATGTGACACTGCACATCACTAAAGAGACGCCCCATCCGAGAAAGGCATTCTGAAGATAGCACCACTCCACGATCTCTAAAAAGTATAATCAGTCCCATACGATTGACATGGCCCTATAGGAAAATTGAGATAAACTCACTCCACAGACTGTCAAAATGTCAATCAATTCAGGAGACAGTGGAAACCGCAGTCCCGCTCAAACTGAATTCGTACACCGTCATATATCCTGGGGGAAGAAAACGGGCCCGATCAGATCTTGTCGGCACCTTCATCACCAGATCATTAGGAAAATGAATAATTTTCCTAAAGGATATGACATAATCCTTAGTGATGGTGGAAATAACATCGTCAGTCTTTGGCTCCTTGTGAGTCTTCTTTGAACATTCAGATCCCTGCAGAGGTCGATCTTCCTTGGCTGGAGGATTTCTTTCAGATGTGTGATCACCCATTTTAATTCCTTTAATAAAGAGGGGTGTTAATCTGAGAAGGGAAAATCATCTACAAAAGATAGCTGAAAGCCTCTAAAGTAGGAAGAAAAATGAGAGAGAAAGAAGGAAAAGGAGGGAAAGTCTTCAACTTCTGTACAATAGGAGGGGCGCCGATTCGAGTAGGGAAAGTCACCTACTAAAAAATAGCGGAAAGCCTCAATTATATATCAGAAAGCTAGAAGAAGAGAAGGTGCAGGTTTTTCTCAAGCCCTATAGGGGGTATTTATAGTTTTTTAAAGAAGATGATAAACTTCCAAAATTTTTTGGCTTTTTCTAAAAAAAATCAAAATTTTATCAGAATTTTTTAGAAATTTTTCAAAAATTTTACAATTAAAAAAAAAATACTAAGTCTATTCAGCCAATTGCCGGCCCAACTGGCGCCTGGCCGCTAGCGGGCGCACGGCACAGCGTGGGCTGTCGGTCCAGGTAAGCCGAAGGCAGGCACGGAGCAGGCCCCAGCAGGCTGCCATCAGGGCCAAAGGCGGACGCGGGCAAGCCATGCGGGTCACGGGCGCGACGAACGCGGGAGCCCATATTGGCAGCGGGCGGGCCGAAGCAAGGGCCAATGGGCCCGACGCGCAGTTCCGCATAGCCGACGGCGGCCGACTGGCCGGTTCGGATGCCCAAGCAATCCTGGGTCTAATTTTTGCCCAAGAAAGGCCAAATCAGATGTTTTTGGGGTCCCCGTAAGCGTTTTTTAGCGTTCCGGATTCAATTTCGACACTTTTAAAGCAATTTAGAGCTCCTACATGCAAGATTGGATTTTAAATCACATGGAAAATCCTCTAAAGTTTTTGACACATATTTTGGACTCATGGAGCTTCGACTTCTGAAAATATGGGGGCAACTGATATATCCTCAAAATTTTATCTTGATCGGGCACAAATCTTGAGGCAAAATTAACCCGAAAACTTCAAAAATTCAATTCAGGATCACCTGAACTCTGATTTCAATAAACTTATAATCATACTGAGCATTTTGGAAATACGAACCTAACGACACAAAATTCAACTCAATCTGAGCCCAAATGGGTCCAAATTAAGGACCCGAAGTGCTCTTGAAAAGTTCAAGCATAAATCGAGTTACCAAATGGTTTCCAAATATGACTTTCTTATGATCAAATCGAGCGTCTCGATATGACAAATCCAACGAGCCCAAGATTGCTAAATTTCGACATCATTAAGACCTTCAAATGTCTAACGAACAGTGCACAATCAAGCGATTCAATATTAGTCATCCATTTAACCACTCCCTATTTGCCCGTGATCTCACACCTATTTATAAGCTATACCACTCCAGGAAATCTATAAATAAACCCCTTCATTTATCATGAGAGGGGACCCAAGCTAGAAGCAAGAAGAAGAGAAGGTTTGGAGGGAAAAAAACTCCTCCATGACCACTGCCAGAATTCAGTCAAACACCCGAGTGACGCCGAAATTCCGCCGGACGCCAGAGTAACGCCAGAATTCTGTCGGACGCTCAAGTGATGCTAGAATTCTTTCGAACATCCAAGTGATGCCATTATTCTTCCCAACACCCAAGAGACGCCAGAATTCAACCTAACGCTCAAGTGATGCCATAATTCGGCCCGATCTCCAAGTGACACTGGAACTCTGCCCAATATTGTATCTTAATTTTAATTTAGAAGTGATTCATTGTAATCTCATCGTCCTAAATTTTAAGGATGAGTCAGCCTCTTGTATTCCAAGCAAACACTAGTGGAACTCTTTCAATAGGGCGTGGCCCATGGTTTTTCCCCTTTCAGGGTTTTTCACGTAAAAATCCTGATATTATTATTTCTTCTCTGTTTGTGTGCTAGATATTCATACAACGCTTAGACAAAAATTTTCTAACTCTACCACCTCGTATATTCTAGCCTGCAATAAAAGCAAATATAAAACTAATAATCAATTTAATTACACAAAAAGAACTGGATCCCTTCTAGTATCCTTCGTATTGAGATTGCTGATCCTATTCCAAATCTCTTCAACATTATGATAAAATGATTAATTATATTACATGTTCTACCTATCAATTGTGTACATTATAGTTGCATTATTAATATCTATGAACTGGTGATTGCATACCGCCTCATATTGACAGTCATAATTTTTTAAGGTCATTTTCTACTGTGTCATTTTAAATGAGTGTAATATAGTGTTTGGACACAAGCTAAGAATTGTTGGATAGGGAGAACTCATTGGATCAGCTTCAATTCTCCTTCCAGTTGGATAAGTATAAGATATTATATTTTTGTCCTATCATATTTTAATATTTTTTGTGAGTTATATAGTATAATATTCTATGAATATTAGATAATTTTACCTAATATAGATTGTTAACTTCTAATATCAAATATTCTGATCTATACTTGTCTTAAATGGTATTGGAACTGTCTAGCTAGGCATTGTATTCCTGCAATTTCCTGCAAAATGTTTCATA
>NW_021319263.1:90331-94122 GCF_001605985.2 Dendrobium catenatum | reverse complement strand
TTTATAGGCTCGTGGTTTGAAACCAATGGCCCTTATCGAGCCAGATGAGAGATCTAACTACAAGATCAAGATTCACTGTCAGAACAAACGACAGAGCGGCAAGATCTGAGTTGTTGATCGTAAAAATGATGGTTCAGATCGTACGTAACATGTACGTTATGTAAAACTGAAACCCTAAAGGGGTTTTCTCCTCGTTCTCACAAACGGTTCGATGAAACTCAATAAAATTTTAAGCACAAGTAAAAAACATATCTATATCAAAAGTTAATTAGATCTAAGTGCTCTAACCTAGGGTTGAGGATTTTACCTAATCCACACAGTGGATTTAGGAGATTTTGGGGCTTGTTGAGCTTGTAGACCATCCACGAATATTTCTCCTGTTGAACTCGAGCCTTAAAACGCTTTAGATCGACGGGAAATTGCTTTGGAACCTTTAGAGCCTTGGTTCACTGGAGATCTCACCCCCAACGAGGGTTTGACGGTTGATTTGGGTGGAGTAAGGTGGATGGAGGTTATGGGAGCTCTCAGACAAAAGGGTTCGGGTTAAGAGAGATTAGTGAGAGAGAAAACATCCAAGATCCCTAGCATGAAGCCCTAATTCTCCTATTTATACCCCCATGCATTGGATGGACGGCCTAGATCACACCTAGGGTTATTTAGGAGGGAATTAGCTTTAATATGCCGTGGTTTGAGTGGAGAGTTCAATAGGAAGGGATTCAAATGCTTTAAATGGGTTTAAATAGACATCAATGGGTCAAATTGACCCATTAAGACTTGGGTTGACCAAGTCAAGGGTTGACTTAGTCAACCTAGTCAAGTAGGTCCATGGAGATGAGGGTTTGAGCCAAGGACAAGGTTTAGATTTGAAATGGGTTTGATTTGGGCCCATTTAAGCCTAATGGGTCAACCTGGGTTGACCTGATCAACAAGGTCGACCTAGGGCATGGGTGTGGGCCCCATGGGTTGGGTCTGACCCACTGGGTCCAAAGGAGATGAGAATTGAGCCTAGGAAGTTTGAATTTGATTTGAAATCAAGCAGGGAAGGATTTTGGTCAATTTTGGTCAACCCAGGTTGACCTGCTCAACCCGATTGACCCAGGGCCTAAGTCTGGGCTCAGTAGACTTATTTTGACCCACTGAACTCAGTGGAATGGGCCTTAGGGCCTGGCTTGGTCAATTTAACCATGTCAAACTTCTTTGACCAAGGGTAGGGGTAAAAATCAAGGTCAACATCGACGAGCAATCATGATCGAAGGGATTGTAGTCGACGAGTGATAGAGGTTTGTGGTGATGTAGTTGACGGGCAACCAAGGTCGGATGGACCATAGTCGGCAAGCAATAGAGGAGAGAGGGACCGTAGTCGGCAAGCAACAATTATTGGACGGATAGTAGTAGGTGGGCGATGATGGTCAGAGGGACCATAGTTGACAGACGATGGAGGTCAGCAGTTGAGGTTATACTACTGTGGGAAGCCGAGCAAAGCTCCGATGGTGGTCGACAGTTGGGTAGAGGTCTTGCAGTAATCGATGGATAAGAGGTGGACTGTTGACGTTTAGTGACTAGGAGATGTTCTGACGATGGTCGGGTTAAAGTTCAATGGAGATTGACAGTTAGTTGGAAGTTTGGCGAAGATCAGCGATCGAGAGGTGGTCCAACGATGGTCGAATAGAAGTCCAGTAATAGTTGGCTAGAAGGTGGAAGTTTGACAACTATCGGTGGCTTGGAGGTTTGACGATGGTAAGGGTAGAATAACAACAACAATCAACATCTGAGTGGTAGTCTGACAGTTGTCGATGGCCGGGTGGATGTTTAGTGGAAGTCAACGGCCAAACGGTTGTCTAAAGATGGTTGATAGAAGTTCGTTTGCTGTGGTGCTTGGGTGGAGTTCTACATCTTTGAAGCCTCATAGCTCTCTCTAATCTCCATCCAATGGTTCGCGCCTACAAAGATTTAAGCCTCCTTTCAAGTGAGAAGTGAAGATCTATTTTTAGATTTTTAGGGTGTCATGCCTCTTAAATATGGAAAAAATCTAGAGCAAAATTAGAGTGGTCAATCAGATGGTTCATATCGATTCCATCGATCATAGAGAGATCATCAAGCATTTAAGTACCATAATGATGTCAGAATTAATCATTCTTAGGCTTGTTGGATTTTTCTCATTGATTTGCTCGATTCGACTATAACGATATCATTTGCCCATCCAATTTCTACTTTGAACCTTTCAAATATGCTTCGGCCCCCAACATTAGACCTATTTGGGCTCGGATTGGACTGATTTTTGTGTCGTTAGCTTTATCTCACCGAGATGTTTAGTTTGGCTATAACTATGCTCAAAGTGGAGTTTGGATTATCCCAATTTTAATTTTAGAAATTCAAACTAAGATATTCCTCGAGATTCATGCTAAATCAAGGCCATTTTTAGTGACATATCAGTTGTCGTCCTATTAGTTGATGCTGTTGTTTGTGGAGTCCGAAAATATTTGCGTGAGCATTTTTAGAAGTTCTGATGCTAAATCATAACTTTTAGATAATTATGAGGCACGATCACTCCAAAGATGTCAATGTGGACCTCCCCTTGAGGCTGCAAACAAAGTAAAATATTCTTGATCATAATTTTAGCATGTCCCAAAGTTGACACGTCAATCAGAGCAAAAAATTTCAAACATAGAGTTGCAAAACTTTAAAATTTTCTCTAACTTGACTTTATAAGTTATGTTGGACCCTCAAAATACTAAAATTGAGTTTGAAACATTGAAGATTGATCCTTAGGAGCCCATAAACATTCAAAATAGACTATGCAGTCAAAAAATTACCCCATGTGCAACCCATTAGCAAAATGGACAGCCAGCGACAACAGTGCTGTATATTCTAATATAATAGTTTTTTTTATTTCAAAAAGGAAATAATGATTTTTTTTCTCTTAAAAAAAAATTAGATTTTTTTTTTCTAATCTTGCCCCCATTGTATCTTTAAATACCCCACTTGGGGTGGGGAAAAACACATAGGCTTGAAGGTTTTCGGTGGTGATAATGAAGACCTAGTACTCTTAAACAAGATCCAATTCCCCCCATAGGGAAAAAATTATCTGGCAAGAGTTTAATCTCTCGTAGTGGCTACGATTAAGGCTTGGCACTCTTAACCAAGCTCTGGTTCTCCCTCATACGAATAAAACCTATTTGGCAAGAGTTTAAATACCGACAATGGCGGCGGCGGTGATCTAGACTAGATATTCTTATGCAAGCTCAAGTTCTCCCCTTGAGGGGGAAAAAGTGTCCGACAAAAGTTTAAATACTGGCGACGATATCAATCTAGACCCGGTGCTTTTATGTAGGCTCTACTTCTTCCCAAGAGAGGAAAACTATTTGGCGAGAGTGTAAAGACTGCTGGCAGTGATCAGATCATAATCTAATCCTCTTACACTGGAAACCATAGGGATGTGTTGAAGGTGGCAGTTTGAGGGTGTGATGATGATGGTAATCAAGTTAGGGCCGATGATGCCTATCAAGAGGTGAAGGGTCGACGATGGTGATTGAGAGGTAAAGTGCCAATAGTAGTTATCAAGCAAATAGCAGAAGTGTAACGACACATTGATAATATCAATTGAGTAGAGGCCTGATAGAGATGAGGCTCTGATCTTTCCTTGAAGGAGGGGTTGAAGAGAGATGCTTCAAAGTACCATATAGAAGAGATCAAGAGAAATTCACCAATGATGTTTGACCTATCCGAAGTTGTTTGTCAAAGTATTGCATGATGGCATTAACAACAACAACATCATCAAGCCTTTATCCCAC
>NW_021319263.1:82740-90231 GCF_001605985.2 Dendrobium catenatum | reverse complement strand
GCTGACGAGTTTTTTTTTATCCTTTTTTACATGTGTAATCTTTTGTACACCTTTTGGTGAGCTTTTAACCTTTTTAGTGGATGAGCTCCTCTTTTTTTTTTTTGTCCTTTTTTAATTTTACACATGTAACTAGTACTCTTTATCTATTTATGAAAATTGGGCTTTGGCCTTAATTTCCCAAAAAAAAAAAAATGTTGCGAAAGAATGGGTACGTGCTCAATTATTATTGTATTAATTGATAATAACAAAAATTCACTAGTATAGTAAAGAATTAATTTTACTCTTCATTAATTTTTGTGCAAGTAAGGTAATCCCCTTAAATTTAAATATGCATATTTTTTTGTGCATCAATTTTGTTTTCATTTTGGAGGGCCATGTGCGGGACTATGCAAGCACAATGGGTGCAAATGCAGATGCATGAGTTCGGGTGAGCTTTGCAGGTGTGGGTGTGCGAGTGCCGACTACGAGCGGGGGCAGGACTGCGCTGTACGAGTCGGGTCAATAATTGACACTGCTATTATTATTGTAGAATATTTACTAGAGGTTTGTTGTATTATTATTCTTTTTATAAGAGCATTGCCTATAAAAGTTGTAGTAGTCTTAATATTTAACATATTTGCTTTGCCAATGATATTATTTTATTTTGCTATAGATCTCTAAGCATTATAATTAAGAAAATTACAAAAACGCTTAACTTCAATTATGATCAAATTGCATTTTCTTCTCCCCCTGAATGGCGGTTCTTTGCAACTTACTTTTGATTGAAGTTTCTATAACTGAGGGGCTATTTTGGGCCCCTTGAATGCAATTCCTTGCTTTCTGAGTCTTAATCCTCTCTTGACAAGTCTTATTTTCTTGCTGACGAGTTTATTTTGATCCTTTTCAACATGTGTAATCTTTTGTACACCTTTTAGTGAGCTTTTAACCTTTTTAGTGGATTAGCTCCTCATTTTTTTTGTCCTTTTTTTATTTTACACATGTAACTAGTCTTTTTCTATTTATGAAAATTGGGCTTTGGCCTTAGTTTCCAAAAAAAAAAAATGTTGCGAAAGAATGGGTGCATGCTCAATTATTATTGTATTAATTGATAATATATAAAATTCACTAGTATAGTAAAGAATTAATTTTACTCTTCATTAATTTTTGTGTAAGTATTGTAATCCCCTTAAATTTAAATATGCATATTTTTTTGTGCATCAATTTTGTTTTCATTTTGGAGGGCCATGTGCGGGACTATGCAAGCACAATGGGTGCAAATGGGGATGCACGAGTTTGGGTGAGCTTTGCAGGTGTGGGTGTGCGAGTGCCGACTGCGAGCGGGGGCAGGACTGCGCTGTACGAGTCAGGTCAATAATTGACACTGCTATTATTATTGTAGAATATTTATCTAGAGGTTTGTTGTATTATTACTCTTTTTATAAGAGCATTGCCTATAAAAGTTTTAGTAGTCTTAATATTTATCATATTTGCTTTGCCAATGATATTATTTTATTTTGCTATAGATCTCTAAGCATTATAATTAAGAAAATTACAAAATCTGCTTAACTTCAATTTTCTTCTCCCCCTGAATGGCGGTTCTTTGCAACTTACTTTTGATTGCAGTTTCTATAACTGAGGGACTATTTTGGGCCCCTTGAATGCAATTCCTTGCTTTCTGAGCCTTAATCCTCTCTTGACAAGTCTTATTTTCTTGCTGACGAGTTTATTTTGATCCTTTTTGACATGTGTAATCTTTTGCACACCTTTTGGTGAGCTTTTAGCCTTTTTAGTGGATTAGCTCCTCTTTTTTTTTTTTTTTTTTCCTTTTTTTTTTTTTCACATGGAACCAGTTTTTTTTTTTTTTTTTTGTCCTTTTTTTATTTTACACATGTAACTAGTCTTTTTCTATTTATGAAAATTGGGCTTTGGCCTTAATTTCCCCAAAAAAAATGTTGCAAAAGAATGGGTGCGTGCTCAATTATTATTGTATTAATTGATAATATCAAAAATTCACTAGTATAGTAAAGAATTAATTTTACTCTTCATTAATTTTTGTGCAAGTATTGTAATCCCCTTAAATTTAAATATGCATATTTTTTTGTGCATCAATTTTGTTTTCATTTTGGAGGGCCATGTGCGGGACTATCCAAGCGCACAATGGGTGCAAATGCGGATGCACGAGTTCGGGTGAGCTTTGCAGGTGTGGGTGTGCGAGTGCCGACTGCGAGCGGGGGCAGGACTACGCTGCACGAGTCAGGTCAATAATTGACACTGCTATTATTATTGTAAAATATTTATCTAGAGGTTTGCTGCATTATTACTCTTTTTATAAGAGCATTGCCTATAAAAGTTGTAGTATTCTTAATATTTATCATATTTGCTTTGCCAATGATATTATTTTTTTTGCTATAGATTTCTAAGCATTATAATTAAGAAAATTACAAAAACTGCTTAACATTTTTTTTTTTTTTTGGGAAATTTGCTTAACATTTTTTAAAAGGATAGTGTGCTCATGTTCAATCATTCTAAAAGAACAGCCTAATTTATTAACATGTTGAATTGAAGTTAATTTAAATTAGTGTTCTTACCTTTTTAAATTATTTTTTAGCTTTAAAATGAAAGCTAAAATTCTATTAATAAAAATATATTTTCTTATATAATTTTGAAGAGAGTATTATTAATGTATTGATAATCAAAATTGACATAAAAACAATCATACTTAACATTTAAAATCAATCGTAACATGATGTTTAACATCACCAGCTACACTAACGTCAAAATCAATGTCCCAAACTCTTATCTTAAAAAACAGTCTTATTTAATTATATGATTAGATAGTGTTAATTTGGCTTAAAGTTTTTACCCTTTTAACTTTTTTTTTAAATTATTTAAACTCATGGAAAAAACAGCTACAAGTGCAGGCTCACATCTCTAAATTGAGATATGCAACAGAAGATTTTAATCAGAACATTACCTCTTGAATGCTTCTGAAGAAAGACCACATAATAAATTCCTTCTTCTTCTTCCTTTTAAGCTTCCCTGCAACCATACCATGGAGGAAGAACTTCGCCCGTGTAAGCGTTTGTCCTCGCTACAACTAGCTGAGCAAACCATGCAGCGTCTCTTAGCTGATGGAGCTGCGTTCTCAACTCCAGCTTCACGAAGAAGTGCAAACTACCAGCCAAGCTTATGGGATGACAGCTATATTCAGTCGCTACCTGATGGCTCTCTGGTAACAGTGATAGCTTTATGTTCAGATAGTTTTTGTTCTTGTTTACATAATATAATTTAAGTTTTAAATTATGATAATAATCTTCCCTTGAATATTTGGAGAATATATAAAATCTCAAAAACATTCATTAATTTAATTAATAATTCAAAAAAAATTTGTCAAGGCATTAAGAAATTTAAAAGTAGACAGTACTCCATGCAAGTTTGACTGGTATGAGTTAGCATCTCAAATAGCTTTTTAGATCCATATCTGCACATCTACATAAATTTAAAGCATAGAGTTTGAACACTTTAATGAATTCAGCGCACTCGCAACTTCTTCTTCTTCTCTTCTCTCTAATCAGAGTGCGTATTTGGTGTAGGCTTTAAAATCTTTTCATTAACTGAGTTTTGAAGCTCTAAATTTATTCATGTATGATACACAATTAGATTTATCATTACTTTCAAGTTGATAGAGATCGAGAAAAAGTGAGAAAAAATAAAGAGAGGAAGAGATATAGAGAGAGGAAGAAAGAGAGAGAGAGAGAGAGAGAGAGAGAGAGAGAGAGAGAGAGAGAGAGATGTAGAGAAAGAACGAGAGAGAGAGTGAGAGATATGGACAAAGAAGGGGAAAGGGAGAGAGAGAGAGAAAGATGTGTTTTTGGAGAAAGAGAAAATGAAAGAGTGAGAGCATTTATGGAGATAGAGGGAGAGAAAATGAGATAGAGAGAAGTAGCGAGAAAGATATCCATCAGTTTTAGATTATAATGCTAATTACAATATTTTTTTTTTATATGCATCACTTTTAGCTTATATCAATATAGTTGAATTGATTCTCCAATGGGGTATATCCTAAAAATGCTTTCTTTCTCTAATTATGATTATCACAAAATTTATAAGCTTGGATTTTGCTAACATATGTGATTAAATACTTTTGAGTATCATACAAATCTCAACTATTTTTTTTATCAGAAGCATCATTATTTATTCTGAACATATGATTTGCTAACATGAACATTTGTTGAAATTAAAATTAATTTTTTTTTATTTCAATTTGTGTAAATGCCTTTAATAACACCATGCTATAAAGAAAATAATATATATATATATAGGGCCATAAAATCAAATATAATATTATGATATTGTTATGTCCTGGAACATTTGCGGTGGTAGAGAGATAAAGGGCTTAGCGTCTTAGCTTGGAAAAAAAAGGCCCAACATGCATACAGATAAAGAGAGACATGTGCAAGAGTAATAAGAGACACCAAGATTTTTATATGGAAAATCTTGAGAAGGAAAAAAAATCATGGGACATTACTCAGTTGAAATGATTCTACTAGTATTTATTATTGATTACAAAAGAGGACCTTCCTTGGGGGGAAGGCCTTGGCTCGATGTTGCAAATATATATCACATAGAATATATTACAGTGGGGTGTTAGAAGAATCTAGTGATATGAGAGTTGTTCTCAAGAGAGTATTGGCTTATTTGTTTGGTTTGTTGGACTGTAGTGGGTGATAATTATCTGAGAGACTGAAGTCAGGCAATGGTGATCGGAGGAACCAGAGTCGCCGAGGGACAGAGGCCAGAGGGATAAAAGTAGGGGGGTGATAGTTGTTGAAGGGACCGTAGTCGACGGGTGATGGTGGTCGGGACCGTAGTAGGGAGGACGACTGTGATCAGAGGGACTGTAGTTGGTGGGGGACGGTGGTCGGAGGGATCATAGTCGACTGTGGACCTCTGAAAGGACACTACCGTACGGGGGAACATAGAGCAAAAGGGTACATCCGCACTATCCCGTAAAACAAAATGATCGTAGACCTTTACGCTCTTCTGCAAGCAAGCCAATGGGAGGGCAGATTAGATCGCACATACGATTAACCATTGGGGATAACGGCTCTCGCCAGCGCACCCCGATGGGTACTAATATATACGACCTGATTAGAACAACGAATTTCCCCCACCCGATACATCAACTTGAATGGGATTTGTTAGATAGTGGGATTCAATTTCCCGTGGGAGCAAGCTCCCACGGTTAATTACATCTTGAGCCTGGGGCCCAAGAAGACTCTCGATTAAGGATTCTACATTATCCTTTCTAAGTTTGGATTGACACATAGGGAGGAGACTATGAGGTCCTACTCAAAGGGAAAGAAGGGTTTCAACTTGGTTTTGTTAACACACACACCCCAAACTAACATCTGGAGGGACTAAGGTATTGGGAAGAAACTGAAAAAAAGAAAATCAAGCACACAAAGCATACAAGAGAGAATGATGGAGGTGGTGTCATCTATATAACGCGAATAGGTAGGGTTTATAGTCCCTAAAGAATAGAGAACTTACCCACTGATAAGATGTACTACCAAACACCGAATGCAGTAGCCTCGAACCCTAAATCTAGAGTGGGTTTAGTGTTTTACATAACACTAACACCCGTGTCCTAGCTAATGCACCTGGGCTTATATCCTGCCTAAAAAGGAAAGCCAACTACCCCCCCAAGTGCATAAAATTCATGCAATCTAATTTTTATGAGAGATGGATGGGTAGGTAAGTTTTTGGAAGTGAGACCTACATCTAAAGAGTTTCCTAATTGGCCTCAGACTTATATAGGGTGTATGCTCGTAGAACTAATGTAATTAAAATTTTAATTTAGTTAGTTTTTAATGCAATGCATGTTAGTTTAGGTATCTAAATCAAGTATGCATAGAATTTTAAAAAGGCTTATTTTAAGACTTCCCGAGATCCAGCACCTCATCCTCATTAGTTGGATTTTCTGGACTCTAAC
Source organism: Dendrobium catenatum (assembly GCF_001605985.2). Taxonomy (NCBI): domain Eukaryota; kingdom Viridiplantae; phylum Streptophyta; class Magnoliopsida; order Asparagales; family Orchidaceae; genus Dendrobium; species Dendrobium catenatum. The sequence goes on along the minus strand of NW_021319263.1, from coordinate 84,257 downwards.
CATAGGCGGGGAAGTATCTTATAATAAGGAGGGAGAGAAATACAATAATATGCATGCGACCCTAGACTATTTTGGCTATTCCCTATGTCGTTAAGTTTCTATGTTATTTAATTCTTAAAATTTTAGAATTTGATTATGAATATAAAATAATTTTTATCCTAGAGAGCCTAATAAAAAATTAGGCCAAGCACATGCAAGAAAGAAACCTAAATAAAGCATGTAATTTATTCTATGCAAGAAATGTAAACACGTCAATATAAATAAAACCAAGCAGAGTTAAAAAAAGGCCCAAAGTCCATGGTAAGGGTCGTATAAGTACAACCATACTCTACAGAAGAGTAATGGTGGTCAGGCTACATCGATAACATCCAAGATTCTAATCCTACTAAATGATGCTAGTCTTAAAAGCTGTGCATTTTGACTCCAAGTTTTCATCTTTAGGTCTTTAGATGGATCGTCTTCCTCCAAATTCTTCTATGTATTATCTTTAGAAGGGTAACCAAATGAGTAAGAAATTCCCCGTATAGGGCCTTTCTTTCTCCCTTTGAGTACCTAGTATTTGAAATGTCAGACTTTTAAAGACTTTTACAACTCAATATTTTACAAATTACATTACATTTGAAAAAAAAAAGAATAAAAATTTAGACTCTCATGCACAGTTATCCTAATAAAAATCACAAGCGATTTATATATAACATTCCAAGCAGTTGTATATAGAAATAAAATTACTCATTGCCACAATTGGCCATGCTTTTATTTACTTTGGAGGCTAACCAGTAGAAGTACATGTAACAAGTAGTTATATGATTTATTTATGATTTTAGCCCCTTTTATTTTAGTGTTATATAAGCATAACCACCTGCAAAAGATTGAATTAGTATCAATCGCTCCTAACCTTGGGGTAGTTCTAACACACAATTAACCACATTGCAGATAAAGCAAGTACAATAATGGAAATAAACACTCACAACAAATCAAATCAACCAGCACACTTGCTACATACAAGAGTATCACAGAAGCAGAAAACATAGAAAAGGCAAATCACCGACCTAACATAGAGCTATAAGTGGTGCCCTAGCAAATAATTTTATGTTTGTGTAGAAAACTGTGTGGCTTTGGGTAGGTCCTATGATGGGTCGTTAGTTCAAGTTGTTTTGTATTCAAATTTATTGTAAGTCAAAAGGGGAGGTTTAGTTAGAGTTTAAGTGTTAATAGATTGGTGTCCATTTTAGTTAAGTTTAGTTTGTGGGTCCATTTTAATGCTTATGAAAGTGTTCTTTAAAGTTTAAGTTGTATTAACGGATTTTAGAAGGTTCAGGTTCCACATACCAGCTAGGTTAGAGGGGTCCAAAAAAATCACTTTTAGAAATATGTTAGGTTTTAGGGTTCCAATAATTTTATTAAATAATAGACCTTATCATGAGTAATTAGACTATTAGTTTGCTGGATTTTTAATTTTTTATGCAAAGTTATGAATTTTAGAAGTTTTGCGCCTTAGTTAATGGACTACGGTTGAC
>NW_021319263.1:69840-78985 GCF_001605985.2 Dendrobium catenatum | reverse complement strand
TGTTTGTTGTTTTTTATATTCATGTGTCTTTTATTTTTTTTTTTAAATAAAAAGTTTAGAGTTCTTTGATCTTTATGGGAATCCCTATTCAAAAGGCTCTGACATATAACCTTAAATAGGTTTTACATCCTTGGTGGATTCTCTCGACCTCTTTCATACAGGTTAACATCATCGAGTAGTACTCTGATATACAATCTTGGATAGGTCTTATATTCTTGGTGGATTCTCTCGACCTCTTCCATACAGATTATCGTCGTCAAGCAATGCTCTGACAAACAACCTTGGATAGGTCTTATATTCTTGGTGGATTCTCTCGACCTCTTCCATATAGGTTATCATCATCGAGCAGTGCTATGACATACTACCTCATATATGTCTTATATTTTTTGCTGGACTCTCTCGACCTCTTTTATAGAGATCAACATCATCAAGTAGTGCTCTAAGTAAACAACATTCTCTCTAGAAAAATTCCATGAAAGTAAGTGATTGATAAAATAATCACTCATATAAAGACCTTAGCAGTCTAACAGTACCTCCAAAAATATGGGGGGTAGTATATCAACACATGTCTCAAAGATGCAAAAATAAGTTCTCAACTTCATATACATTATTATTGGAGTTACATTACAAAAATTGTACATCAAACTCATTTTTATAAGAATTTAAAAGTAAAAAGTACATTGACATCATCCGTACAAACTGCTATCATCAAGAAACAAGCAACTTCAAAACATTTAAATATCCTTAGTGGATTTAAGTGACTTATTCTCTACTGCACATCAATACATTTCCTACATCTTCTTGTTCAAAGAAAGATTATAATTTGATCTTCATCAGGCCTAAACTTAGTTGAAACTATACGTGTGTCACTAGACTACTAACATAACACACTGCTTTGGCTCCTTAAATAAGGGATATCTAATGTCGGCACACCTCTGTATGAATGCATATTGCCTTAGCAAAATGCAACTGGACCACCATCATCATCATCCCTTCGCCTGATGTTCGCCATCAGTTCTTTTACTTCATATAAGCCATCATCGACTTCTCGCTCAAACTATTGGTAGCAATACACCTTCCAACTATCTCCTTCAGCTATCTACTCGGTCGTTGATTGCCAACAAATTTTCACTTAATCATCCATCGTAGATGAACTTCCACTCAAATAGCGTCGAACTTATCCCATTTTGCTCATAACTTCTATCTCTCCTCCTGAGTACTATTACCAATAGATTTTCATAAATCACTCTTGCATACAAGAAGCAATTGATATTCTTCTATGTTTATTAAGAAGATAGCCTCTCATCGTGACTTCTTCTACATAAGAGAGGGGCATTGAAGCTTGATAGGGGAATGTCGTCTATCTCTGATAGTGGAATGCATTCAATGTAAGAAAAAGAATGCAAGAGAAGAATAAGGAGGGGAAAATCTCCTTCTACACAAGAGAGGGGCACTAAAGATTGATAGGGGAATGCCGCCTATCTCCGATAGTGAAATGCCTCCAATGTAAGAAGAAGAACACAAGAGAAGAATAAGGAGGAAAAAATCTCATTCTACACGTGGAGAGGGGCCCTGAATTTTAGTAGGGGATGCCGCCTAAAAAAAAAAGGGGAATGCCTCAACTGTAAAAAAGTTAGAACACGAGATGAGAAATAAAAGAAAAGAATTAAAAAATTCTAACTTCTACACACGGAGAGGGGCCCTTAATTTTAATAGGGGATGCCACCTAAAAAAATAGGGGAATGCCTCAACTATAAGAAAGTTATAACACAAAAGGAGAAAGAAGGAGAAAGACTAGGAAAATTCCTACTTCTGTACAAGAAGAGGGGCGCTAAATTAAGTAACAAATGTCACATACTAAAAACAGTGGAATGCTTAGGCTGTTAGAAAGTCAGAGGGAGAAAAGAAGAATGTGCAAGTTCCCCCTAGCCCTAGGGAGTATTTATAGCATTTTTTTGGGAAGAAGAGAACATTCTAGAATTTTTTAGGTTTTTTTTTGGATTTTTTAGGAATTTTTTTAATTAAAAAAATAATAATAAATTGCTGACGATTCTTTTAACCATTAGCGGCTGGCAGCCAAGCGCCGCACAGAACCATGCAAGCCAGGCATGGGACAAGCGGGCAACCGTCAGGTGGGCGGTGTGGCTAAGGAAGGCCAAGCGGGCTGTGGGCAGGCCCTGCGGGAGCCACGGACGGGTCTTGCACTAGTCACGGGTAGGCCGGCAGCGGAGCCAGTCAAGTGGGTCCGGCGCAAGGTTCTGCCTCCGCTGGTAGTGGCGACGACGGCTGGTGGAGGTGACGATGATCGATTTGGATGCCTACGTGATTTCACGTCCAATTTTTAGCCTGGAAAAGCCAAATCAGACGTTTTTGGGGTCCCCGATACCATTTTAAACGTTCCGGACTCAATTTTGGCACTTTTAAAGTCATTTGGGGCTTCTACAAGCAAGATCAGATTTCAAACCACATGAAAAATTCTCTAAAGTTTGTGACACATATTTTTGAACTCCTGGAGCTTCGATGTCGAAAAATAGGGGGGCAACTAATATATCATAAAAAAATTATCTTGATCGGGCACGAATCTCGAGGAAAAATCAAATTGAAAACTTCAAAAATTAAGTCCAGGATCACTTGTACTCCGATTTCAGCAAACTTATAATTAAACTGAGTGTATCAAAAATACGAACCGAACGACACCAAATTCGACTCAATCCGAGCCCAAATGAGTCCAAATTATGGACTCGAAGCGCTGTTAAAAAGTTTGAACCACAATTTGAGTTACCAAACAGTTTCCAAACATGACAAGCTTATAGTTCAATCGTGCGGCTTGACGAGATGAATCAACGAGCCCAAGATCGTTGAATTATGACATCATTAAGACCTTCAAATGTCTGACAAATGGTACACGATCATGGGATTCAATATCAGTCGTCCATCCAACCACTCCCCATTTACCCCTGATCTCTCACATATTTACGAGCCATGCCACTCCATAAATCTATAAATAGACCCCTCTTTTTTCTTGAAGGGGGACCCAAGCAAGAAGAAGAAGAGAAGAAGGAGAAGAGAAGAGAAGAAAGTACAACCATACTCTGCAGAAGAGTAATGGTGGTCAGGCTCCATCGATAACATCCTAGATTCTAATCCTACTAAATGATGCTAGTCTTAAAAGCTGTGCATTTTGTCTCCAAGTTTTCATCTTTATGTCTTTAGATGGATCATCTTCCTCCAAATTCTTCCAGAAGGGTAACCAAATGAGTAAGAAATTCCTCGTATAGGGCCTTTCTTTCTCCCTTTGAGTACCTAGTATTTGAAATGTCAGACTTTTACAACTCAATATTTTACAAATTACATTACATTTGAAAAAAAAAGAAGAAAAATTTAGACTCTCATGCATAATTATCCTAATAAAAATCAGTGGTAGTTTATATATAACATTCCAAGCAGTTGTATATAGAAATAAAATTACTCATTGCCAGCCACAATTGGCCATGCTCTTATTTACTTTGGAGGCTAACTAGTAGAAGTACCTGTAACAAGTGTTATATGATTTATTTATGATTTTAGCCCCCTTTATTTTAGTGTTATATAAGCATGACCACCTTGAAAAGATTGAATTAGTATCAATCACTCCTAACCTTGGGGTAGTTCTAACACACAATAACCACATTGCAGAAAAAGCAAGTACAATAATGGAAATAAACACTCACAGCAAATCAAATCAACCAGCACACTTGCTACATACAAGAGTGTCATAGAAGCAGAAAACATAGAAAAGGAAAATCACCAACCTAACATAGAGCTATAAGTGGTGCCCTAGCAAATAATTTTACATTTGTGTAGAAAACTGTGTGGCTTTAGGTAGGTCCTATGATGGGTCGTTAGTTCAAGTTGTTTTGTATTCAAATTTATTGTATGTCAAAAGGGGAGGTTTAGTTAGAGTTTAAGTGTTAATAGATTGGTGTCCATTTTAGTTAAGTTTATTTTGTGGGTCCATTTTAACGCTTATGATAGTGTTCTTTAAAGTTTAAGTTGTATTAACATATTTTAAAAGGTTCAGGTTCCACATACCAGCTAGGTTAGAGGGGTCCAAAAAATCACTTTTAGAAATATGTTAGGTTTTAGGGTTCTAATAATTTTATTAAATATTAGACCTTAACATGAGTAATTAGACTATTAGTTTGTTGGATTTTCAATTTTTTATGCAAAGTTATGAATTTTAGAAGTTTCACGCCTTCGTTAATGGACTGCCGTTGACTGGAAAGTTGACTTTTAAATTTAGGCTGGTTTCTTAAAACCTAGTATTTTTAATCAATACTAGACTTTAATTGGAGTTTAAATAATGCATTTTAGTTTACCCAATTTGGAATTTTCTAGAATTTTTAATGAATTTTCAAAGTTTAGGCAATTTAATGAATTATTAAAAGTGTTTAATAAATGGGTAATTTAGGGGTTTTGATCCAAATTAACTTTAAACTGCTTGGAATCATCCTCAAAAGTCATAGATGACCTAAGAAGATGTTCCCAAATGTTTAATGATATTTTGGGATTTTTATTGATTTTTAATTAATTAATTTAATTAAAAGAATAATTTTTATTCAAAATTAAATTAAGGTTAAGATTGAAGTCCAATTAATAAGATTCTAATTTTTTCTGATTAAGGATTAAATTTTGAAGAATTTGATATATTATGGGTAATTTTTGGATTTAATTTATATTTATTGGAATTTTGTGAACTTTATAGGGCTTAATTAAAGGTTAAATTAGGGTTTGTTAATTAAAGGTCTAAAGGTTCCTAAAAATTCCTAGAAAATTCTGAGAAGCTTAGGATGTTACTAAGTTTAAATGTTGAAAGTTTCATGTCAATCAGGGATCTATCCTAGCTCATAGAATTTTTCTAAGTTAGCTAGACAGGTCCTTAATTGTTATCCTTTGGGTATCACTACGTTAACTGGGTTTAAATTGAGTTTTGGACTAACCCTTGGGGTAACATAAAGGGATATGCAACACATCATAACACACCATGTCCTTAGCTCTAGGAGAGCCTAGGCTAGGTGCTCATGCTTCCTACGCATGCAAAAGATAACTACATAATGAAACGTACAAAAATAATTAATAATGTGATTAGTGAATGATTGACACCCTGTTTTTAAGGAGCCTCGCCTTGAAAATCCTTTGGTGGATTTTACTTGTAAACTCGGGAAGTTTAAGGTTTCCATTAAATTAAACCAAATCTTAGGCTTCAGCCAATGCTATTGAAACAACCTTAAAAGCTTTACAAGATAAGCAAAATTCTCTTTCTTCTATGCTAGATTCGGACCCCAACAATTCCCATATCAACTCTGCTCTTATTCTAATAATGGGGAGATTACAAACTTGACTGCTTCTTGGGCTTCTTGGCTCAAGGAAGGCGAAGATAACCTTAAATTCTTATACTCCAAGATTCATATGAGGAGAATTTTTTACAGCTCGGCTTTGTATACGACTATGGGGGAGAATTTGGGCTCTATCTCTAATGCCAAAGAGGCAATTACTCTACACTTTCAAAATCTATACAACCCGGCCTCCCACTCTCCCCATACCCGATGTCTCCTTCTTTCCCAAGAAAATGTTGTCACTCAACACTTGCTCTTTATGCTTTTTGAGAGAATTAAAAATGTTATATTCTCATGAGCCTCCTCTTCTTCTCCAGGCTCGGATGGCTTCAACTTCCATTTCTATAAATCAGGGTGTCATATCCTAGGGCCATCTCCATGCAAAGAAGTTATGTCATTTTTTGAAACATGTTATCTTCCTTAAAGTATTAAAGCCACAACCATTGTGCTCATTCCAAAATCCTCTCATGCTTCCTCAATCTCTGAGTTTAGGCTGATATCTTTATGCAAGACTTTATACAAGATTATATCCAAAATCCTGGCTTCTAGATTCAAGCTTATTATGCCTCTTGTTATTAATCTAGCACAAGGTAGCTTCACACTACAAGAAAATCACCCATTACTGGCAGAATTTTTCGACGGCTTTCCTACGGTCAATTTTTCGGCGGCTTTCTAGCAGTTTTCCGACGGCTTTCTGACGGTCAATTTTTATAGCAGGCGGGCAACGCGCCTTCGAAGCTTGGGCGAGCGGTTAGCATGCAGTCGGGCAGCTCGGCGAGAAGAGTGCGGGCAGTCGGGCAGCTCGGCGGTCAGCGGTCAGAGGCCAGCTTGAGCGATTTGGGCAGCTGGGCGCAATATTTTTTGAATTTTTTTTTAGTTTTTCGACGGTTAGAGAGCGCAGGACAATCGACGGAATGTTTCACCGCCGGAAAAAATCGCCAGAAAAATTTTTCCGGCCCTGGTAAATTCAAAAGCCGTCGAAAAATTATCACTTTCAGTTGGAAAATACCGTTGGTAATAGGTGATTTTGCTGTAGTGTTATCAATAAATGTATCTCTATTGACAATGTCATTCTAGCATCTGAACTTTTGGGTTTCTTAAAAAAATGCTCTAAAGACCACTACATGTTTGTAAAACTAGACATTAAAAAGGCTTTTGACTCCCTTTCTAAAGAGTTTGTGCTGTAAAGGATGGCTCAAAAATGTCTCCCCGCAAGATTCATCAATTGGGTTAAAGCTTTTATTACTAGTGTTCACTTCTTTGTGTGTTTGGACGACAGTTTGGAGGGCTTCATTCCCTCCTCATTAACTAGTCTTCGGCAGGGTTGTCCCTTAAGCCCTTACCTCTTCTGCTTTGCTATGGATGCCTTATCTTGTCTCATGGATAATATAAAGGGTGAGAAAGTTTTTCATGGTATTGATATTAATGGTCTCCATCTTTATCACCTTTTCTATGCGGGTGATCTTTTAATATTTAGAAAAGCCTCTCCTCTCAATAACACTATTTTGAATGATATTCTTGATACTTTTGCTAGCTCCTCGGGTTTGAAGGTGAATCCAGATAAAAGTGTTATTATCCTTTGGTCTAACTCTCCTAATGTTGTTGAAAACTATGCTGCTCTTCATATTTCCACCTCGTACTCTAAACTTCTCTACTCGGGCATTCCTATCTCTATCAAGTGAATCCACCTCTCTAACTTCTCTCACCTCATTCATATTATTACTAACAAGCTATACGGATGGAAAGTAAAATCTCACTCTTTTGCAGGTAGGCTCCAATTTCTTTGATTCACCATATGGAATACTATAGCTTATTGGATTAATGGTGCTATTATACCTAAATCTTACTCCAAACAAATATAAAAAATTTCTGCAAAATTCCTATTCTTTGGAGAAATATTGGCAAGGAAGGTTCATTTAGTCTCTTGGACTAATACATGCAAACTTAATACTAAAGGCGGTTTGGGTTTTCCCACTTTTCAGGCTCTTCGATATGCTTTCAAATGCTCTATCATTTTTAGGATCTACAATTTCTCCTCTCCTTTATCCTCTTAGTTTTTTACTAACTTCGATTCCCCTTCGAAAAATCCACCTCAAGCTTCTTCTTTAATGTGGAAAAGCATATGCGACACATCCAAAATTGCCAAGGATAAATTTGTTTTCAAAGTTTTGGTTAACAACCCTATTAGCCTTAAATGTGATCACTGGTGTAATGACTGTTGTCTCTATGGACTTCAGCACCATCAGTCCCTCCTGTACTCTTTTCATGAAAATGCTCCTCTATCCCAGCTTTATGATTCTACTAGTTGGCTATTCCCTACAGGCTGCCACTATGAGGTTCAAAATGCTATATCTAAAATACCTATTGTTAGAGATGGCAGTGCTTATTGCTTAAGTTGGGCAGAAGGTAATGTGGGAAAATTTTACATATTTCTACAAGAGTTTTATAGAAATGATAATAAGGTTTCTTGGCATAATTCAGTTTGGCATAAGCACTATGCAGTGAGGCATTCCATCTTTGGTTGGTTTTGTTTAGCTGGGGGACTTAAAATGGAAAATGCTTTGATCCGGAGGAAAATTGATGTTTATCCTTACTACTTTTCTTGCAATCCAAAATTAGAATGTGTCTCATCTAATTTTTGAGTGTGATTACACTTTTAGTATTATTTCTGATCTTTTCCCTAGTCTTAATAATTTTCTTATAAGACCTAACCTCATCCAAGTGGTGGATTTTCTTGCTAAAGGGTATTACTCGACTAGGGAGAGGGTTAGTTTTAATCTTCTCTTACTTTGGGTTGCTGTCTATTTCATTTTGAGGGAGAGGAATAAAAGAAAAATTGTGAAACTTTTCAAGAATCATATTACTATTCGAGTTAATATTGTGATCAAATTGCATTTTCTTCTCCCCCTGAATGGCGGTTCTTTACAACTTACTTTTAATTGCAATTTCTATAACTGAGGGACTATTTTGGGCCCCTTGAATGCAATTCCTTGCTTTCTGAGCCTTAATCCTCTCTTGACAAGTCTTATTTTCTTGCTGACGAGTTTATTTTGATCCTTTTTGACATGTGTAATCTTTTGTACACCTTTTGGTGAGCTTTTAACCTTTTTAGTGGATCAGCTCCTTTTTTTTTTGTCCTTTTTTTATTTTACACATGTAACTGGTCTTTTTCTATTTATGAAAATTAGGCTTTGGCCATAATTTCCCAAAAAAATGTTGCGAAAGAATGGGTGCGTGCTCAATTATTATTGTATTAATTGATAATGTCAAAAATTCACTAGTATAGTAAAGAATTAATTTTACTCTTCATTAATTTTTGTGCAAGTATTGTAATCCCCTTAAATTTAAATATGCATATTTTTTTGTGCATCAATTTTGTTTTCATTTTGGAGGGCCATGTGCGGGACTATGCAAGCACAATGGGTGCAAATGCAGATGCACGAGTTCGGGTGAGCTTTGCAGGTGTGGGTGTGCGAGTGCCGACTGCGAGCGGGGGCAGGACTGCGCTGTACGAGTCAGGTCAATAATTGACACTGTTATTATTATTGTAGAATATTTATCTAGAGGTTTGTTGTATTATTACTCTTTTTATAAGAGCATTGCCTATAAAAGTTGTAGTAGTCTTAATATTTATCATATTTGCTTTGCCAATGATATTATTTTATTTTGCTATAGATCTCTAAGCATTATAATTAAGAAAATTACAAAAACTGCTTAACTTCAATTATGATCAAATTGCATTTTCTTCTCCCCCTGAATGGCGGTTCTTT
>NW_021319263.1:65125-69742 GCF_001605985.2 Dendrobium catenatum | reverse complement strand
AGTTTATTAATCAAGTTTATTGATTGATTTTAAAGATTAATCTAAGGTTTGACCTTTAGGAGGCTTTTATCCTAATGAGTTTTGGTTTTATGTTTAATCTCCTAATTTTAGTCTACCTCTTTTAAACTTTAAGTTGATTAAGAGTTGATTATTAAATTAGTTAAGTTTGATTTGGATTTATGCTTTAAGTTTATAATTTAATGATTATATATTAATTATAATTTAATTAAGAGTTAAGTATTTTTAATACATTTTAGAAGTTAGATTATGATTGATTAGTTGATTATTAATGGATTAAGGAAAATTAAACATAGGAAAACATGTCACTAGATTTTTGTTTTGATGTCTCTATGCTATAAGGAGTATGCATCCTAAGTCTATGTTATTTAAGACTCAATCCTTAATTTTTGTCCTTATGTGTCACTAAAGTTGTGGAACTAAACATAATTTTTTTTTCTAATCCTTTGGACTTCTGTACATGTGAAGGGATTTAGAGATCTAAAATAATAAAAAAAATCAATCCTAATTATAAAATAAAGTTTCTATAGGGTGCTAAAGGTTAGGGAGCATACAACAATTGGGGACCCTAAAGGTTTTCCAAGTTTAAGGAAACTTACAGCACCGGAGGCGATGACCTGGTGGTTCCGCCCGTAGCGCCCCCACCAGACTCAATGAGGGCAACTGATGCTCGGATCCGACTGTCCATGCTCCTTCGTCAAGTGCCCAAATGATCCTTCTCCTTTGCTCTCTAAAGATCACCTTGCAAGACACATAAAAGATGAGTATTAAAGCAAGTTCTACATGATAAGAAAATAATAATACAAAGAAATGAAAATGCAATAAAAAATAAGAATGTACCTTTTTGTATACCAGTTGAGCCATAATTTGTCTTTTGAATTTTTCTCATTTTGCAAACATTAAAACTTATATCATAAATAAAGGAGCTGTAGAAAGACTAAAAGCAAAGCAAGAGAAGACTAAATGCAATAGAAAGAAAAGAATGAAAATCAAAAGTAAAAGGAATGTAAGCATTGTTATTGTTGGGCATACTTCTTTGAGGCCAAGTGTGCCTCTAAAATAATCTTCTCCCTAATTCAATGTGATACGAATAGGGGAGAAGGTGTTTTTAATGCCCTTTGATGTCCTCACATTCCAATCAAAGCACTTGATACATTTAACACGACTAACTAAGATATTATCTAACTAAAGCTCAAAGTGACAAATGAGAATAAGTTCCCAAAACCAAAACTCAAAATAAATCTTCATTCTATATCTATCCAAAACCTCACTTTTAGAAGCAAATATTAGTAAAAGAAAGCAAATTCAATTAAGAAAGATCATTTGTTCCCAAAAGACATCAAAGAGAACTTGCTACACAAAACTCACCACAAAGATCCAAATTCCAAAATTTACTTAAGAAACCTCCAAATGAAACAATACATAAAAGCTTTCATAAGCAATCTACCAAAACATCTTTTGACACAAAGAAAATAATCAAGTTCTCTTTTTATTTGGTGTGGGGTAGGACCATAAAGCCTTCCAACAAGAAAGTTTTATAAAACCTCTCATTGTAAAGCATTCATGAAACTCATAGCATAAAGCCTTTAATACAAAACAAATCTAAAGCCAATGATAAATCATCTCAACATAAGCAAGTCAAGACTTTTTCCAACCAAAAGCAAATCCCCAAGTTTGCAACGCAAGGTAAATCATGAAACCTCTCAACAAAAACAAAAGAACCATTTCCTAAAGCTCTTTAATCGTAAAGAAACTCATGAGACTTTCCAAAACACTTCAAATGACATTAATTGACAATGGTGAACATACAACTACAATATCCCACGTAAATGTAGATAAAAACATGGCTCCACTTTATGAGAAAATGCTTGAAACTTACTTCAACCATTTGCATGAAATATAAAGAGACACTATCATGCTTAAAAGACTCCAAACACTCTTCGTTAGTGACCAAATCCATAAAATTTAATGTAAAGATCTTTACCCAAAAACAACAAGAAAGGAACCTCATCACAACACCAAGCTATATGAAGTTCATTAAATACCTTAAAATAGGAGAAAATATATGATATTGAACTATTGCATTCCAAACCAACTTGCCAAAGTGTAGACATAACCTTTTAAATTTGAATTGCTTAACACAATCTACCCATAACTCAATATTGTATTTATATCACTGTCTAGCAACTACAAAGCTCAATAACATCTCATAAGCAACAACAATGTAAGGCTTTCATAAGAAATCATAATTTAAATAATCACCTTTACAATGAAAATAAAATCATATCAATTTCATTCTTTTATGAGGCATCTTTCCTATGATTCCTAAGGGACAATCATGCTCAAATATTTCCACAAGAAATCACATTTAAGCCATTTCTACAAGTAACTCAATTCAAACATGCCTACTTTAAGAGAAAACCACTACTATATCTCAACGAAGCAATCAAGATTCTCATTGAGAAGCAAGAACATAATATCAAGGCATAATCTTCACACATATTTAATTATGATAGATGCTTCCGGACTTAGTGAATAATGATGAGAAGTGTTATAAAAAAACTATCAAACTTCACATTTAATCTTAACACAATAATGATTCTTGTCTACAACATGGATGAGTGCGTTATCAACTATGAACTACCTTCACTTCATCGACTCAAGTAAAATTGTACAATCTACCAACCGGCGAGCAAATCATGTTGGAAATTTTCTCTAAAATGCACATAAATTATGCCCTCAAGTATACACTTGAATGTTTGGTTCATGGATAGATTTATTCAATGAATCACATCCAACGTTGCAATGAAGAGCAAGAAAGAAAATATAAGATCCTTATATCAAATATACCTATAAGGCATTGGACAACATTTGGTTGGAATCAAAGAGCATATTTGTCAATTTCATGAGTTGCAGATATCTAAGGAAACTAAAATACACGGTTTGGATGTGGAGGCGAAGTCAGGTCGTGGGACTCGGCTAGCTCACGCGAATGGGGAGGAGGGACCTTGGACTTCACTGGTTGCGCTAGAGAGAGGAGGGGGGAAGAGATCGCTGGCAGTTGGGGCTTCCACCTCCTGGTGTACGTGAACAACAAAGATGAAGGAAGGGGGAGTTCCGCATGGACTCCTGGGATTCACGAACAAATTGAGAGAGCCAGGGAGCACGGGGTGCGAATCGAGAGGGCTGAGTTATGCGAATGAGAATCTGCTCTCCCACGCCTGGAGCCTTCGTCTTCAATAAAACGAACCCCTCACCGAAAGAGGAAGCCCGTTCAATTGTGTCCATCGTCACGGTCGTTCGAATACACATGAATCAGATCTACCAACTGCTTTGTATCTCTGCCGCGACTGCTGAAGATCACAGATATCACGCCGAAGCCTCGAATAATTGTCGATTTGATTCAAACCGTTCGATTAGTTTCTTGATTCGGAACATGGATTCAAATTGGTCCAAAAGCATATTAGAGATTAACTAGAATTGATATAAATCAATTAAGCTGAGATTAAGTCGGATTGAACCATATTTGAGCCTATTTGGGTTGATTTAGGTTCAAATGGGTTCAAGCCAGCTAAACGAATTTAATCGTACGAATTGAATTCAAAATTGACATCAATTTTAAATCAAATAAAGCTCGACGCATCAATAATAAATTAATCGAGCCTAAGTAAACACAGTCGAGTATAATTGAAATCAATTCAGATTGATTTGAGTTCGAATTGGGCTCGACGAGGTCTAATTAGTTCAATCGAAGGTGCTCAAAAGTACACGTACGAAAATCGAGGTCAACATTAAGATTTGTTATTAACCATTTTCTTACACTAGCAAAAAAATTAATGGCTGATATTCATTAAACACCAGTATATGATGCTTGCCATTCCTCTTACTAGGAGAACATCATACGAAAAAACAATTAACCATGATCTCCTTACTTCTAACATTCCCCGTCAATTATTATCGAATGTTAGTCATCAAGTGCAACTTTACGTCAAAAAATGGAATATCCAACTTCACACTGAATTCTCCTAGATGTCGATCAAATCTGTTCGGTCACCGGCGACGAGGATTGGTGAACTTGCCTTCTGAATCAGAAAGCTGATATGGACTAAACTGACCACCCTCATCCTCAGAATCAGTCACCTCGACAATCACTGATGCTCGTCCCCTATCTCGTTCAACATTTGTGTTACGCCTGGGTGGTAGTGCTACTGTTGGGATGCCTGGACGAGCAATTTTCTGAAGGTTGATTCCATCATTGTGGATTTGCAGAATAAGACAAATGTGTCTGTAGACAAACAAAAAAGATTACCAGACATATCAGCTACGTGTTGTGCTACCAAAGGGCCTCCAGACTGTGATCGTCGTCTCCTATCAAGCGCTTACTACTCTCTGCCATTCCTAACGAGCCACAGACTCTGATACCAGAACTGATGTAGGTATGCTGTGGTGGAATAGTACAGGAGAATGCAAAAGGCAGAAGAAGAAGTTACCAAACCCATATTGTATATATTCTCTATATTTACAAAAGATGCCAGCTCCCATATATTAAGCAGCTAACAAATAGGCTAAGTGCTTACTAAGCACAAAAGGCTCTAACAG
>NW_021319263.1:34686-65025 GCF_001605985.2 Dendrobium catenatum | reverse complement strand
TTTTTTTTTTTTTTTTTTTTCACATCTATAAATTGAGATATGCAACAGAAGATTTTAATCAGACCATTACCTCTTGAATGCTTCTGAAGAAAGATCACATAATAAATTCCTTCTTCTTCTTCTTCCTTTTAAGCTTCCCTGCAACCATACCATGGAGGAAGAACTTCGCCCGTGTAAGCGTTTTTCTTCGCTACTACTAGCTGAGCAAACCATGCAGCGTCTCTTAGCTGATGGAGCTGCATTCTCAACTCCAGTTTCACGAAGAAGTGCAAACTACCAGCCAAGCTTATGGGATGACAACTATATTCAGTCGCTACCTGATGGCTCTCTGGTAACAGTGACAGCTTTATGTTCAGATAGCTTTTGTTCTAGTCTACTTTCGTTTATGAATTCTTTTATTGGGGAAATTTGGGGCCAAAGCCCTTTGTTTCTAAATTTTATTACTAAGATTTTATTTTTAACTACTTTCTAAAATAAATTTCTAGTATAAAATTTTTAATTTTCAATAAAATTTTGTACCAAAAAGCTCGTTTATGAAGTAATAAAAAGTTTTCCTAAAAGCTAGTTTGACATCATTGAGTAAAAAATTGCCTCTACTCTTTTAGAACCTTATACTCATCTCAAATCCATTCATAGGACACCTTGCTTTATATAACCTTCTATTTCAAGGGTTGGTTCACCTTATTCTTAGTTATCATATTATTACTTATATAATGCACTATGGTAAGTTCTTTAATGCTTCTTACTTTTCTCTATATTATTATTGCTCACATTCTTCATTATGTTTGAGATTCCCTTCACCACGACCTTAATTATATGGCTATATCACCACTTATATGTATTGCATATTATGATGTTGATTTGGTTGGTGATCCTTCCTAATAAAAATCATTCACAATGATTTGTTTTTTGCTAAGTGTCTCATTAATTTTTTAAGCAATAAGAAACAAATATGGGTTGCTTGTTTTCTTACTGAAGATCAAAGTATTGCCCTTGTTGACACATTAATTGGTTACTTTGATTTTTACCTTATAATTTCTTAGGAACACACAATTGACATCTTCATCGATTCATATCCTTCCAACCCATTTTAAAAAATTTTATGTTTACGAAACCCAAGTTTACATTTTTTTTTCTTCAAAGAGTTTGTGAGAGAATTATTTACATATATCACAACAAGCCTAAATATGTAGAACATGATTTTCTATTATGTGGACTCTAAAAATTTGGCCCCAACCTCAGCCCGCTCGATTGTTTTGCTTTTCTTCGGCGAGAGAGTTTTAACTGAATTAAGTTCCAGGGTAAATTTTGGAAGGCATATGGGTTTGTAGATAAGATACTACCCACAGATTTCGCCCTCATTTTGCGAGGACTTTATAATATGAGTTATGGTTTCCTATAGACACAAGCCCTTATAGTTAATTACCCCTCTCAATCACGAGAGATAACTTTCGATTAAGACTAGTCGTCAATCAGATACGTAGATGATACGTGTTATCTTGCATACAATAGCAGCATATGTTTGGAATTGAGAATTTGGAAAGCTTTGATATTTAGAAAATTGATATTTAAAACAGAAATTGCACCATCTTGCACTTAAAAACGAATGTTGGGGGAATGGATGATGGACCCGATTAAGATCCCATGGTTCCGTCGTCCTGGGCCATCGTGATCCCTGGTCTACTTAGTCAAAGGAGGTAGTCGACCCAAGGCAACCTTGTAGACCTGGGATGGATATTTGCCTAAGGGGATAAATTTGAATCTACCTTAGCTGACAGAGGGCTTTGTGCCCTATCGATCATATCCTATTGATTTATATCTCAAGAATTTGATGTCAATAAGAAACATATTGGCTCTAGCCATAACAGGTATTTTGTAGTGCCATTTGGTAGCAAAATCACTCGGTTAAGAGGGCCCCGGGTCATAACCATTTATCATGCATGTGGTGCCATTTGGCGGCAAAACAATCAGTTAGAGAACACGTACTACGTCCTTACTAGCAGGAAATTATTTGAGAATGATTCCTAGTAATGTTTTCGACTAAGAATTTGGCTCTTTGTGAGCTGAAGTAGTTTTCATTTTGTCCACCCTGACAAATTATTACGAAGGGTAGATGGATTTGCTTTAAGTGATTGGTGATTGGATTTCAATTTTAAATATCTTAGAGTTTTGGGATTTTTTTTGTGAAATTTAGACTTTGGGTGGTCTTTTGAAATATTTGAAATTAACCCCTCCGATTGAGATATACATTCAACACGGTCATCATCGGGGTGTTTGAGGACATTTTTCTTGAACCTTGTCGACCCTATCAACTTTTTGATAGGGGATCGTGTTTCTTAGGCTTTATGCTTATGTTAGTGAATTCTCAGTGTTATAGGCCTTCAAGGCCTAATATGAATGTATTAAAATAAATACATCAGTCGTCACAACTGTGTATTTGTTTGAAGGTTCAAACCCTATCGACTCCTATTGATCTGTACAGAAGGATCGGGTTTGAACTTGAAGTCACTTATCGATGCGCGTAGCATCCCTAGATGTCACATGTGTATTTATAACATGCTCGTCAGGGCCCATGCTGGTGTTTGGGGGCATTTTGTAATTATTTGTTGAACCTTATCTACTCCTATTATTTAAGAGGATCGGGTTCAGATTTATTGACCCGCGCAGCATCCCTAGACATCACGTGTGTGCTAATAACACGCTCGTAGGAGCCCATGCAGGTATTATGATTGCTTTTACCCTTTTAATGTACCTATGTGTATACAAACTACGGTAAATGTGTGGGGGTACTTTGAAATTATTTATAGAGGCCTTATGTCTTCTTGCATAGAAGTTGTGGATCCGATGGCGTTTTAGTCTTGATGTTATGAGACATCTCCTCATCTTAATGTTGATTCCCCCTTTCTCGTTCACCAGGGAGGTTCTTCTGGACTTTAAAGTCCGCTGCTTTGAAAAGAATTCATTTTGAGATCATCAGTGTAATGGACTTATTATTTTCGGTGTTTGTAGATATCAGAATTGTTTTCTTATTGAGTATAGGATTAAGAAAAAATTTTGAAACACCGAGAAATTTAGTTTGAATTTGCTCAAACATCTCATCTATTCTGCCAGGGGGTGTCCTTTTTCATACATTAGGTTGCCCATGTACCCGACATACTTGTAGATCTTAATCACCATTATCGTAGGTGATATCTGTGCTTGTGACTACAGTGGTTCGTTGCACCTACGATGTATCCATTGTTGTTATCCACAAGTGATTTGTACTCATTTGCAAGGACCCGTTGTATCCGTAACAAGCTCCTAGGTGTATTCGTAGAAGAGCCATTTATATCAGTACCATATCTACCTTTCACCAATCTCAGGTGGTTTTGAATGATTGTACTTGTTTGTAGGGACGGGCTTCAGCTACTTAATGCCGGTATTGCCATCTTAATCTACAGGCATATGTAGGGATTGTCGTAGGAGTCTGTTATGCTTGTATTACGTCTACCTTTGTCATTCACAACTTATTTGCAGCGACGGGTCCTCTGCTATTGATCTTCAGTATCGCCTCTTTCAATCAACATGCGTCGTTGCTTATGTTAGAGAACCCAATAGCGTACATGAGAAATTTGTAACTCTTTGTCTTCAAAGATGATTTGCTATACTCACGATGAATTTAATATCATATCTCTCAAAACTTCATTCTAAATGGGATGATCATTACATAAGAGAAATTCCATGTTAAAGCACAAGCATCTTTATTTGCTTGCATGAGGTTTGAATGATTTCTTCTCATTATCATTTGCATTGAAATAAAAAAAATTCTTTTAACATCTTGAAATTCTTTGTTGATCATTTATTTCAAATCAAGCTTCAAGTTAATGTTATTTGGTCCAAATCAGGTTCAAGTGTTCAATCCGGTTCAAGTTCATATGTCCCTTGTGGTCCGACTCAAGTACTCGCTTGAGTTCAAATGTTCAAAATTATGCTCAAGTTCATGGTTCATTTCAATGTTCAAATCAATGTGCAAGTCCAGTGCGTATACACTATGTCACATTTAGGTCCAAGTTCCACTTGATTTTTGAATCAAATGAGATTTAAGGTACAAGTTCATGTTTGAGTCAAATGTGTTCAATCAAGTCCAGTAATAATAATAATAATAATAATAAATCCTTTATGGTTGTCCAAATTTTTGCTCATTTATTTGAATTTGAGTTCTCTTGTAGTTTGATTTAATCAAGTTCAAATTATGTTCAAAAGTCCACAAGTCTACTGTTTGTTCTCATTTGACTCAAAGTTCTCTTTTGAGTTCAAATCAGGCCCGATTGCAGCAGCATATTCACCCGAAAACAACGAAAAACTAGGCCTCCTGCCACGCTAGAGAAAAGCGTGTACGGTAGGTGCCCTCGTACGAGGACACCGCGGCCGTGAAATCTTTATCCCCACCATGCCAGAGAAAGGCGTGTATGGGTCTTCGGTACCTGTTGCAAAAGAGAAGCAGTTTTTCCCCGAGAGCAGGTACTTATGAATATCCCGTTCTCGCTGTAGGCACCGCATCAGGTTCCCATCCCACCACGGTAGAGAAAAGTGTGCATGAGCGGTTTGCCGGCTCGACACGAACATCGAGAACAGAATTTTGGACCCAAGGGGTCGCTCACCTACCTCGTCGTAGGTGTCGCGCCGGGTTCCCTTCCCACCATGCTAGAGAAAAGCTTGTATGGGCGGTTTGCCGACCCGACACGAATGTCGAGGTAGGAGGGCATGAAAATTGAGACAACATTTATTATTTTTTGTTTTTTTAATAATAGCATTGCACTAGAATTGTTGTCAATGATAACAATTGCTAACAACATGAGCAACAATAATTATTATTTAAATTAATGATATAATAATAGTAACATAAAGCTAATAATACACCTCTATGTACTAAATGAATGAAGCTAAATAAAACTTAAAACATGAACTTTTGTAATATGTTACTTGACCTATATGTTTGAGCTGTAGGAGTTGGAAGAAAAGAGCTCAGGAGGTGGATGTGGGCTGATTTGGGATGAGTGGGCTTAGTGGACCCCTGTTTTTTTTATTGCTATAAGTGAAACTTGGGTTACAATGAGATGGGCTGAACTGCTAGTGGACTTTGGATTGTGAGAAAATGGGATTATATGGGCTGCAACTGTAGTGTAGAAGTTGTTTTGTGGAGGAGCGTGAAGCTATTTTGTAGTGTAGTGTTTTGTTTTATAAAGTACAGTCACATGGCTACAAGAAATGTCAGGAATCTCATTAGTGTAGCAGAGAAAGAGTAAATGAAATTAATGATAAAAAAAAATTCTTTGCTGCTACTCTTTGACTTCGACCGGAGAGATTATTAGGTGCGGAGTGCAGACGGGAAGAATCGTCCGCAACAAGTATTGAGTACCTAGTGTATCGAGTGCTACTCAGTACTTATCCGGACCGTGCACAGAATCTTGTTGTCGTCAAGCAGCCTTTGGATATTAGTTTGTGAACTGGGTGTAGGAATTGTAATGGGGCTGAGGATTGTTATAAGAAGGTTTGAAAGGCTATAGGTTGGGTTTAGTTAGAAATGGAGGACTAAGGTTCTGTGATGGATAGAAGAAGACGAACTGGCTTTAGGTTCGAAAGTATGGACCGCTGATCTGGGCAGAGATTTGGTACAGGTAAGTAATCATTTTAAGCAATTTATTTTTTCTTTTTGTAAGGTGAAGGTCAACTTATTAGTATTGTTCTCCTTTATTAGATTAATTATTCTCATATTTGCTTTCCCTTCATTTTCTCTGCAATGATTTATATAAGCATGAATATGCTTGCATAATTACATAAGAAAATAAATATCAATTATACTCTTTTTTTTCTTTTCTAACATAGAGATTTTTTTTTTTTTTTTTTTTTTTTTTTTTTAATATTTTTTTTTTGCGCTTGTACATACTATATATTAGCTTATATAGTTGTGATTTTTTTCTTCTTAAAAGTATTTATTAACTATAAATGATGATCATTATTTATATATCACAGGATGCAACACAAGTTAATTTATGGGAGAAGTTGAAAGAGGAGGTGAGACATTTGATTGATCAGAATAAGCAAAATGATACTATCGAGCTACTTGAGTATGTCAATACTTTGTGCCAGCTTGGGATTTCATATCATTTTGAGAGTGAGATAAAAAATGTGCTTACTTTCATAGCTTCATCAATGGAAAGCTTAAGCAATATATTAAAAAATAGTCTTCATGGCTCAGCTTTACTCTTTAGGCTTCTCAGAGAATATGGCATTAAGGCACTAAATACAAGGCAAGTATATCCTTCGATCAAATTGCATATAAATATTACTTTAAAAGTTGAACTTTATCTTTTTCGGTTAATGTTCATTAGTTTTAATGATGACACATTCTTTTATGGCATTTTAATAAAACAACAATATTAATATTGAGAGTTTTATTTTCTATCATTGATATAATCATTAACTTTTGAACTTATGTGTAACTAATAGTTATTCAATGTTGTAGAGAAGATTTCCTGGTTAGGAGCTTCAAAAATGAGAATGGGAGCTTCAAAGTTCATATTGTGAATGATGTAAAGGGAATGCTAAGCCTTTACGAGGCTTCTTATCTTAGTGTTGAGGGAGAGGATGACCTAGATGAAGCAATGGAATTCACAACTAAACATTTAAGTAATTATCTTAAGGAACCTTCTCTTATCCATCCCTCGTTAGTGGAACAAATAAGTCATGCCTTACATCTCCCTTTGCATTGGAGAATGCCAACGTTGCATACGATGTGGTTCATTGATACTTATGAGAAGCAAGAGAACACAAATTATAGCTTGTTTGAGTTTGCTAAACTAGATTTCAACATGGTGCAAAGCATCTATAAGAAGGAAGTTAAGGAGATGTCCAGGTACGTAATTTAAGAAGTTTTTCATACTATATATATATATATAACCTTTCTAATAGAAATTTTTTGCATGTTAGTTGGTGGAGGAGTATTGGTCTTGCTGGTGATGAGTTTAGTTTTGCAAGAGACAGATTGATGGAGAATTATTTTTGGGCTATGGGATGTGCTTTGGAGCCACATTTTTGGAGATGTAGGAAGGAGATTACCAAATTAGTTTCTATAATTACAACAATTGATGATATTTATGATACCTATGGTTCAATAGAAGAGCTTGTGCTCTTTACAAATGCCGTTGATGAGTAAGGAATCTATAAATTATAAAAATTTATATAGCCCTTTCTTTTTTATTTGTAAAAAATACAAAATTAAGTACAATAAATAAATACTTTTTGGAAAAGAAAGTTTATGAGAAAAAACATCAAATATTTTGTTCTCTATTTCAATCAAATTTTATCAATTATAATGAATTCTTACAGTAAAAATGCCATCAATAATAACACAAATTAATTTTATTTAATGATTTATAATTTGTATATCTCAGATGGAAAATCATTGAGATCCAATCACTTCCAAATTGTATGAGGAAAGCATTGCTGACACTTATCAATACTATGAATGAGATAGCATTTGCATTTTCAAAAGAAAAAGGATTAGACATTCTTCCACAACTAAAACGACCAGTAAGTAGTTCTTACATCACATGCTATTTTTCAAAAATTTGTATATTATTTGTAATGCAATATTCTCTATACTTATTGATGTAGTGGGGATATCAATGCAAAGCATATTTAGTGGAGGCAATATGGTATAATACAAGATACATTCCCACCCTAAACGAGTACATGGAAAATGCATGGCTTTCAATTGGTACTGCTTTGGTGCTAACTGTTGCATATTTATTAAGTGAAGACTTAACCAAAGAAGCTCTAAATAGTCTTGAGTTATACTTTGATGTTACTCGTTACTCATGTATGATTACTCGTCTATACGATGACTTGGGAACATCTAAGGTATGTCAAAGTATGTTACTCATCTATTTATATTCATAACATGCATCATTACCTAACATATAATCAATAAGATATACTATTTTAATTTTTGGCTTTTTGATATAGGATGAGCTTCAAAGGGGTGACGTACCAAAATCAATTCAATGTTACATGAATGAGACAAATGTTTTAGAATTTGTTGCACGGGACCATATAAGACAATTAATCAAAAAATATTGGAAATTATTGAATGGTGAATATTTTTCTAATTTCAACTTGGAGGAGTCTTTCAAACGATATGCACTAAATTTACCTCGAATGACACAGTGCATATATGAATATGGAGATGGGTATGGAAAGCCTGATCATGAAACTTGGGATAGAATCCTCTCTTCACTAATTAAGCCCATTCCACTATGAATTAGATGTTCTAATATGCTTTCCTGAATTTTGTATTTGATATGAATTGTTGAAGCTTCGTGATGTTATTTATCACAAACATTCATGTGATGGTATGTTGTTGTTTCTTTTATTTCAAAATTGTTGAAGCTCATTGTTTCTTTTACTTCTTCCTCCAAAATACCATTCAAGAAAGCTGACTTTACATCTAATTGATGAATCTGCCATCTATTCATAGCTGCAATAGAAAAAATTAATCTGACTGTATTAAATCTGTCAACCGGTGCATAAACCTCTTCATAATCTATCCCATGCATCTACTTGTACCCTTTGACTACAAGTCTAGCCTTGAATTTGTTTATACCTCCTTCAACATTTTTCTTCACTTTATACACCCACTTGACACCAATGGATTTTTGATCTTCGGGAAGTGAGGTCAAACTCCATGTGTCATTTCTCTCAATAGCATCAATCTCCACTTTCCTGACATCCATCCATCTCTTATCTGCAATTGCTTCATTAAAACTTAAGGGCTCTTCATATACATATAAAGAAAATTGAAACAACCCCTTATTATAATTTGTGGTGTCATATATCTCCTGCAGGTTTCATGTCTTCACCTTTTCCATACCATTAATAGTTGATTCTCCCAATCTCATCGTAGTGTGCAGTGGTGTTTGTTGTTCTACATCATCAATAATTTTTTCTAAATTTCTCACAATTGTGACATCCTCCACGTTGCCTTTTTCAAGCCAATCCCAAGCTAAGTTCTCTTCAAATCTCATATCCCTACTCACTACCACTTTCTTTGTTGTAGGATTATATAGTTTATAGGCTTTGGACATTTCATTGTATCCCACAAACACGCACTTCTCATATTTTTCATCCAACTTCTTTCTCTTTCGATCAGGTACATGAACATAAGAAATGCTCCCAAAAACTCTCAAGTGATCAACAATAGGCTTATGGCCGCTCCAAATTTCAAAAGGGGTTTGAGATGGATTACTTTTTGATATTGCTCTATTCAAAAAATAAACAGCACAAGACACAGCTTATGCCCAAAGTAGATTGGGCACTTGCCTCTCCTTCAACATACTCCTAGCCAATCCCATAATGGTTCTATTCAACCTCTCAACTACCCTATTTTTTTGTGATGTGTATCTAGTTGTTAACTGATGGCGTATCCCATTCTCCATCAAATAATATTGTATATCATGACTAACATATTCTCCATCTCTATCACTCCTCAACATCTTAATGAAATGGCTACTCTCCTTCTGCACAAGTGCTTTGAATATTTTTAGATATTCAAATACTTGTGACTTTTCTTTTAGAAAATACACTCAAACCTTTCTGCTATAATCATCAATAAATGTGAGAAAATAAAAATTACCTCCAATAGAAGTAGTGTGCATCGGTCCACATAAATTTGAATGAATAAGCTCTAATTGCTTCAAGGCTCTTTATGATTTTCTAACTGAAAATGGTTCATTTCTCTGCTTTCCTGCAACACATGCTTCACAGATCTTGTCTTGAACTGCAATATGTGGAAGCCCATCAACTATATTCTTCTGGCTCATATAAGAAAGTGTCTTGGAACTCAAGTGACCAAATCTACAATGCCATAATCTTAAATGATTTTCTATGGAAGTTTTCAAAAAATCATTTAAACTACAAATCATCTTCATGGGATACATTTTATTTGGAGTCACCTTCACCTTAGAAATCAAAAATTCATGCTTGTCTTTAATGGTACAAGTGTCAAAACAAAATATTAGCACATATCCCTTTTGATTTAGTTGCCCAACACTAAGCAAATTATGCTTAAGATTTGGAACATAGAAGACATCTGATATCTTCTTTTCTCCCTTCCTTGTTTGCACCAAAATGTCACATTTTCCTTTCAAAAATAATTTATTTTCATCTCCTGTACGTACTTCACTTTGGATTGAGTTATCCAAAGTAACAAACAATCTGCTATTGCCAGTCATGTGATTACTACAACCACTATCAATAAACCATACATCTACTGAATCACCAAACACCTTACTATGTGTAGGAAACATCGTGTTTTCACCTTTCTCACTTCCTTTTCTTGCACCATATCTGCATTTTCCACCTCATTCTCCTATCTCTTCCAACAAAAATGTTAAATGTGTCCATACCTTTTACAATAGTGGCATTTGATATTGGCAAGGTTGCTTCTTCCTCTACCTCTGAAACCATGTCCACGACCACGTGAACCTTCTCCATCACCATGGGTTCCATCTTGAACTTCACCTCCATCACTTTGTGTAGATTCTCCTCTACCAGTACGACCTCTTCTTCTAGTAACAAAGAGCCTTTTCCTCAACCAAAAGAGCCTCTTCCTCTATCAAAACCTCTTCAATGGCTACCTCTGAAATTCCCACGCAATGACACATGAGTTTGGAATGCTTCCTCAAGTGGTGTCAAATCATATTGCTTCATTCTTAATTCATGTGACTGAAGATATCCAAGCAACCCTTCAATAGACATTTTCTCTATATTTTTTGCCTCTTCTATGGCTTCCACTGTGGCTTCAAATTTTCTGATCAAGCTTCGTATAATCTTCTCAATAACCATTTTATCTTTCATAAATTCTCCATTCAACTTCAATTGATTAACAATGATAATTACCCGATTAAAATATTCTTCCACACTTTTCGACTCCTTCATCTTTAACATATCAAATTGGCTTCGTAGGGTTTGTAAACATACCATTTTCACTTTCTCATCTCCTTTGTAAGAAGCATGTAGTGTATCCCAAGCCTCCTTCACGGTCTTCACCATAGAGAACCGCTCAAAAATAATTTTATCTACTGCTTAATAGATGAAGAAAAGAGCCTTCTGATCCTTCTTCCGATTTTCTTTCAATTCTTGAAGAAGTCTTTGATTCAAATCTCTCTCAACTTCGGGCTCATGAAGACTGCTCTCTACAATCTCCTACAATTCTTGAGATTGATATAACACTCGCTTTTGAATACTCCATCGATTATAGTTCTTCCCCGTGAACTTGGGCAACTGAGGTTGCAAATTATTGTTGTTTGAACTCGCTACCATTCTCCAACTAGGCTTTGATACCAATGATGGAACCAAAAACAGAACAAATAAAAATTAAAAAAAATTATGTTCACTGAATGTTTCACGAGTTAAAGAAGAAAAAACAGAGAGCACACACTAAATTGTCTTTCACCGGAAAACCAAAACTTAAAGCAACCCTTCACACACTTTCACGAGAAAAAAAATGGTGCTTGCTCTCTATATTTTTTTTATCTATGAAAGTGTGTGAAGGGCTGCTCTAAGTTTTGGTTTTCCGGTGAAAGACAATTTAGTGTGTGCTCTATGTTTTTTCTTCTTTAACCCGTGAAACATTCAGTGAATATAATTTTTGTTATTTTTCTTTGTTCTATTTTTGCTTCCATCAATTCAGTCGCTACCTGATGGCTCTCTGGTAAGAGTGACAGCTTTAAAATTTTCTTCTTCTTCTTCTTCTTCATCTTCTTCTTCTTCTTCTTCTAGGAGTGTGTGTTTGGTGTAGGCTTTAAAATCTTTTCATTATCAAAGTATTGAAGATCTAAATCTATTCATGTATGATACATAATTAAATTTATCATTACTTTAAAGTTGATAGAGAGAAAAAGAGAGAAAAAATAAAGAGAGGAAGAAAGAGATAAACCCTAAATAAAGAGAGCAAGAGAGTGAGAGAAAGAGAGTGATGTAGAGAAAGAAGGAGAGAGAGAGAGAGAGAGAGAGAGAGAGAGAGAGAGAGAGAGAAGTTAAGAGAAAGATATGCATCACTTTTAGATTATAATGCTAATTAAAATAAAAAATTTCTTGATATGTATCACTTTTTGATTATATCAATATAGTTGAATTGATTCTCCAATAGGGTATATTCTAAAAATGCTTTCTTTCTCTAATTATGATTATTACAAAATTTAGAAGCTTAGATTTTGCTAACATATGTGATTAAATACTTTTGGGTATCATACAATTCTCAACTATATATTTTCTTATCAGAAGTATCATTATTTCTTCTGGATATATGATTTCACTACAGAAAAATGCGTCATTATCGTCGAACTTACCGACGGACATTTTCCTTCGATAATATTGGCACCATTACTGGCGGATGATTTACCAGTAAATTAACGGGGCAATATCCGGCAGAATACCACCGTAATATTACAGGAGCACAGTTTGCTAGCATTTCATTGAATTTTCTTAGTTAACCAGCGCATTCTCCGTCTGTAATTACTGGCGGACGTATCAGCGTATCGTGCGCTACTTACTTAAACTAGACAAACTATTTCTGTCGGTTGGGCCGCCGGTTGTTCATTTCCGACATATTTAGTTTATTACCGGCAGATTATGCCCGCCGGCAATGACGCATTTTCCTGTAGTTTTTGCTAGCATGAACATTTTCTCACTAAGGGTGTATGATCTATCTTAGGCTATTTTTCAAAACATTGATTGAAAATATTAACCTATATGAAAGTAGTTGGGATAAATCAACCAAGAATGTTTGACATATCCGAGATTGTTTGTCAAAGCATTATGCAATGATGTTAATCTGTATGGAAGAGATCGAGATAAATCCATTAAGAATGTTTAACCTATCCGAAGATGTTTTCGAAAGAGTTGTTTGGTGCCATTAACTTGTATGGAAGAGGTCGAGATAAATTCTTTAATGATGTTTTACCTATGCAAAGTTGTTTTTCAAAGTGTTGCTTAAGGGTGTTAACTTATTTGAAAGAGGTCAAGGGATTCCACCAAGAATGTTTGATGTTTCCAAGATTATTTTTCAAAGCATTGCTTTATGACATTAGCCTGTATGGAAGAGGTCAAATTGAATCCCCCTCAGATCGATTATACCTTAATTGGAAAGGGGTGAATGCCACACGTATCCTAAATAAAAGGTGAAGTTTAGTTTGTCTTTAGACCATTTCTAATTTTTTAAGATCGAGACAATGACCTTGTATAAGGAGTTGAAGCCCAACTGGGGGCTGCATAAAGTTTATGATCTTCTTGTATTTCTAAGAAGCTTTATGAAAAATTATTGCAAGTGATACCATATTTATACGCAAGAAGATCGATATTTTTGAGATGCCACAACTATGTTTGAGATTACAACCAAGGTGAGAAGTGATAGAGCAATGTCTAATTGTTATTGTAATGAAGTTATCTTCAATATTGAAGAACTTCTTTAGGACATGATAATAAGCCATGGTAAAGGGATTATCTTACTTCAATCGTGCTCAGAACATTGATGTGAATGACCTTATGAGGTTGAAGTAAATTTTCCTCATAGCTAGTAATCATTTCTAACATATGATGAGTGATGGCTAATAGCTGACAAGAGATAATACATGTTTTATTCCCTTTGAGGTTGACCTTAGTATTGAAGGACTGCTTTTGAACTTGATAATAGATCAAGATAAGGAGACTACCTTGATTTAATCGCACCCAGGATAGTTATATTAATGACTTTTTGAGGATGCAACAAAGGTGCATCCTGGAGCATTTGTAGAGGTAGAGAGATAAAGGGTTTAATGTTTTCGCTTTGAATAAAGATCCAACACACATATAAATAAAGAGAGAGAGGTGCAAGAGTTATACGAGACAACAAATTTTTTATTTAGAAAACCATGAAAAGAGAATAAATCATGGGTTCTAGCCCAGTTTAAATGATTCTATTAGTGTTTATTATTGATTATAAAATAGGTCACTTCTTGGAGGAAGGTCTTGGCTTGATTTAGCAAATATACAACAGATAAAGCATGTTATATGGTGGGAATTGGAAGAATCTAGTGATATTAGAGTTATTCTTAAGAGAGTGTTGGCTTTTTATTTGGTCGGTTGGACCATAATCGGGCGATAATGATCAGAGAGACCAGAGTTAGGTGACGTTGATCGGAGGTACTAAAGTCAAGGGGTAACGATGGTAAGAGAAACCATACTCCAAGGGTAGCAGTGATCGAACTAACTGTAGTCGGCTAGTGGAGGTGGTCAGAGGGACCATAATTGGTGGGTGATAGAGGTCTGAGGGGTCGTAGTCAACAGGCGACAAAGGTCGAAGGGATCATAGTCGGTAAGCAACATAGGTCGGAGGGATAATAGTTGATAGGGGATAGTTGTTCGAGGGACCATAGTTGACAGGCAATGGAGGTCAACGACCAGGCTGAGGTTTAACTACGGTAGGTGACCAGACAGAGGTTCGGTGGTGGTCAGAGGTCGGGCAGAGGTCAGGTGGTGGTTGAAAGACAAGTGGTTGTTCAGCGATATTCGGTGATCGACTAATGGTTGATAAGTGGTTTGATTATGAATGAGAGAAAGTTTGATAAATATTTACGGCTGATTAAAAGTTCCACGGTGGTTGACGGTCAGGCGGTGGTTCGATGATTGATGGGTTGAAGTCAAATAGTGATTTGTTGATGAGAGGTGATTTGCTGATGGTTGGATGGAAGTTTGATGGTGGTTGGTGGCCTCGTAGAAGTCTGGCAGGGTTCGGTGGCTTAGTGGAAGTCCGACGACAGTCAATGGTCGTGCAATGGTCCAGTGATAGTCGATAAAAGTTCATCGGTAGTGGTGCTTGAGTGGAGTTCTAGATCCTTGAAACCTCATAGCACTCTCTAATATCAAACCAAAGGTGTTTTCCTATAAAGGTCCATGTCCCCTTTAATGTGATAAGTTGGGATTGATTTAGAGATTTTTTAGTATAGCATGCCCTGCAAATATGGAGAAAATCAAAGGCAAAATTGGAGTGGTTAATTAAATGACTCATAGCAATTCCATCAAGCATAGAGTGCTTATTGAGTATTTAAGTGCTATAATGATGTTGAAATTAACATTCTTAGGCTCATTGGATTTGGCTCATCGAACTACTTGATTAGACTATAAGTAAGCTATATTTGGATATCATTTGCTCATCCAATTTGTGTTTTAAACCTTTTAAATGGTCCTTGGCCCCCCGATTTGGACTATTTGGGCTCAGAATGAATTGATTCTTGTGTCGTTGGGTTCATCTCTTCGAGACATTCAATTTTCTATAAGTTTGTTGAAATTGGAGTTTGGATGGTCCCAACTTTAATTTTGGAAGTTGTCAACTAAGATATGTCTTGAGAATTGTGCTGGATAAAGGCGATTTTTTTGTCATATATGTTTCCATCTATTTTTGAATGTTGCAGTTTGCGTAGTCCGAAAATAATTGTCTGAGCATTCTTAAAAGTTGTAATGCAAAATCATAATTTTTAGAAAATTATGAGGCACGATCTCTCCTGCACCTTTATCAACATTTTACTCTAATTTTGTAGCGCGACCGCTCAAACACAAGAACCCAATGACACCAGAATGAGTCCAATCCAAGCCCAAATAGGTCCAAATAGCCGGACTAAGGTACATTTATAAGGTTTAAGCTCAAATTGGTCCAAATATAGCATGCTTATAGTCAAATCGAGCGACTCAACGAGATGAATCCAAAGGGCCTAAGAATGCTAATTTTTTAAATCATTATGACACTTGGATGCTTAATTTTTTTTTCTTATTACATAGATGGATGTAACACTTATATGCTTAATGATAATTCTATGATCGAGGGAATTGATATGAGCCATGTAATTGACCACTCTGATTTCTCCTGGATCTTCTTCAAGGATCTAAAACTCTACCCAAGCACTACCACTGATGAACATTCATCAACCGTCGTTGGACCACCCCCCATCAACCAATTTTTGTTGTAGTTCCACTAGGCTATCGACCATCGCTGGACTTTCACCTGGACATCATCATTGTCAGAGATCCTCTCAACAATCATCAAATAACCACTTGGCTGCCAACAACAGCCAACTTCCACCTAGCAGTCAACCACAATCGGACATTTGCCCAGCCATCGACTGATACCAGACTTTCAATCAGCCGCCAATCTCTGTCGGACTTCCATCTGACCGTTGTCGGACCACCACTCGACTATCTTTGAGCAACCACCCCGATCACCGATCATTGTCAAACCACTACCTCTCTGTCTAACACCACAAGACCTTTGTTCGGCTACCGACCACCACCAGATCTCCCTTAAGCTGCCTATCATCATCAGACTTCATCCCACCTGCCAACCTCCATCACCAGTCGACTATGTTCCCTCTGACCTCCATTGCCCGAAGACTACGATCCCTCGAACCATTGTTGCTCACTAACTACGGTCCCTCTAACCTCCTTCACCTGTCGACTACAGTCCCTAAGACCGCTCCATCACTCCACCAACTACGGTCCCACCGTCCTCAATCTCACCAACATAGTCCCCTGACCACTAGCCCACCGACTAAAGATCCTCTGACCACCCATCGCCCATCAATAACAATCCCTCGGTTCTCCAACACCCACCGACTACGGTCCCTTCGACCACCGTCGCTCACCGACTATGGTCCCTCTGACCGCCGTTGCACATTGACTATGGTCCCTCTGACCACTCTCTTCAAACTCTGGTCTCTCTGACCATCGTCACCCGACTACGGTCCAACTGACTGAATGAACAAGCCAATGCACTTTATCTCTCTACCTTCACAAATGTTCTATGAAGCAATATATATATATTATATATATATATATATATATATATTATATATATATATATATTATATATATATATATATATATATATATATATATATATATATATATATATAATATAATATAAAGATGTCATACCTTGTATGTGATCGGTCAAAGCACCAAGCTGAACCTCAATACTTGCATGCTATAGTTTATATTTCTTATATGATGTACAAAATTAAACATTATATTGAAAACTTCTCTTATATAAAATGATTTTTCTTTATTATGGTAGACATGCTTGATTCTTGTGCTTAAAAGAAGGGATTCTATAATTTTCTTTTACAATGAGCCTCTAATCTTCTCCATTGTGTTTGCTTCTCTAACCGAAAATTTATCTCACTTCTTTAGAAATTTTAACTTTATTGACGAGATGGCCTTGTCTAATCTTTCTTTATATTATGAACTAGTTTTGGGATTGGTTTATCTTATAATTACTCATACAATACACTATATTAGTTAGTTCATTGATGTACTTCGCTTTATCTAGTATGTTAGGGTTTTTTCACATCCTTCATTATATACAAAGTACCCTTCATTAATTACTTCCTTCATTAGTTGAATACATCCCCTTCTTTACTTATTGCTTACTTTGATACATGCTGGGTTGGTGACCTTACTTACCAAAAATCCATCACAATATTTTGTTTCTTCCTAAGCAACTAAAAATAAATGATGGTTGCTTGTAAGTGTAAAATCTCAAAAATCGAGCCCACCAATTACATTTGTATGCCTGTAAATAGTAGCATATCTTTGATTTCTTTTCTTCTTAGATGTGTTTGTTAACTATCAATAATGATCATTTTTTATATATCACGGGATGCAACATAGGTTGATTTATGGGAGAATTTAAAGAAGGAAACAAGGCATTTGATTGATTATGACAAGCAAAATGATACTGTTGAGCTACTTGAGATTATGGATGCATTATGCCTGCTTGGGATTTCATATAATTTTGAGAGTGATATCAAGAATGTGCTAAGCTTCTTAGCTTCATCATTAGGAAGCTTGAGCAATATAATAAAAAATAATCTTCATTGTTCTAGTTTACCCTTTAGGTTCTAAGGGAATACAACATTAAGGTTTCAAATCTAAGGCAAGCATACCTTTTATATTTTTTTAATACATTCAAATCTTTATATCAAACTTTATTTTAATACTACTTTAAAATTTAAACTTCATTTTCTTCAATTAAAAATATATTACTTTAAACTTTTAAGTTTATTTTCATGATATTTTAACATAACACTAATTCTAAAGTGAAAGTTGAATTTTATTTCCTTTCATTATTGAAATTATAAAGCTTTAGGAATTGTGTAAATAATATTTATTTCATCTTGCAGTGAATATTTTTTGGTTAGAAGTTTCAATATTAAAATTATGAATGATGTAAAGGGAATGCTAAGTTTGTATGTGGCATCATATCTTGTTGTTGAAGGAGAGGATGATCTAGTTAATGCAGTGGAATTTACAACTAAACATTTAAGTAATTCTCTTAAGGAACCATTGCTTATTAATCCTCTACTAGTTGAACAAATAAGTCATGCCTTGGAGCTTCCTTTATAGTGGAGAATGTCAAGGTTGCACACTAGGTGGTTTATTGATGCTTATGAGAGAGAACATGAATCGCTATTTTCTTGAGTTTGCTAAATTAGATTTCAACATTGTACAAACTATCTACAAGAAGAAACTCAAGGAGATATCTAGGTATGTAATTTAAGAAATTAATCATACTTTTGTGGTATGAGGGATGTAGCCACGCTTTTGGAGATGTAGGAAGGAGATTACCAAACTAGGTTGCCTCATTACAACAATTGATGATATTTATGATGTGTATGGTTCTTTAGAAGAACTTGTGTTCTTTATGAATGTTGTTGATGAGTAAGAAAGCTATACAATTTTTTTCAAATATTTTGATTTAGTAAAACATATATTGAGAGGCAATAAAAGTTATTTTTCTTTTGAATATTTTTCAAGAAATCCTTCATAACATATCACACAATTTGCTCTTCAAAATTTTGTTTCATGTTTTATAATTTTTCTATCTTAGATGGAAAATCGCTGAATCCCAACAAGTTTGAACTTGTATGAAGACAACTTTGTTGGCACTTTTCAATACAATGAATGATATCGCATGCACCATTTCAATAGAAAAGGGAATAGACATTCTTTCCCACCTAAAGCAAGTGGTGAGCCATTTTGGTATCATTGCATCATTATTTTTATATATTCATCAAATAATTCTAATGCAATATTTTCTCTATTTATTGTTATAGTGGGGAGATCTATGCAAATCATATTAAGTGGAGGCAATATGGTATTATACAGGATGCATTCCCACAATAAACGAGTACATGCAAAATGCATGGCTTTCCATTTCTGCTCCATTGATCCTTACTTCAGCTTATTGCTTAAGTGAAGACTTGACTATAGAAGCTCTAAATAGTTTGGAGTTATATATTGATGTTACTCTTTATTTGTTTATGGTCTCACGACTTTATGATGACTTAGGAACATCAACAGTACATATAATTATGTTATTATACTATATATATATATATATATATTCATAACATGCATCAATAACAAACTTATGACTGAAGGGATGGTTTATATTAGTTTTTGGGTTTTTGATACAGGATGAGCTTCAAAGAGGCGATGTACCAAAATCGATCCAATGCTATATGAATGAGACAAAAGTTTCAGAATCAGTTGCAAGGGATCATATAAGACATTTAATTAAAAAATATTGGAAGTTGTTGAATGCTGAATATATTTCTAATTTCAACTTAGAGGATTCTTTCAAAAGATATGCCCTAAACCTTCCTAGAATGTCACAATGCATGTATCAGCATGGAGATGGGTATGGAAAACCCATATGTGAGACTAGGGATAAAATAATTTCTTTGCTAATTAAGCCCATCACACTAGGAATTAGGGATTCATCTACTTAGTATTTGATATTATTTTGTCAAAGATGTTAATCTTCATGAACCATTTGTCCCTAAAATCTTGTCATAGCTTCTTGTTGTTTATGTAAGAAAATAGACAAACAAGTATTGTTTAAAATATATTTGCTTTTATTATAATGTGAAATTTTGGTTAGCATGCTGACTAGTTAGTTAAAGCCAATCAAAGTTGTTTTTTTTTTCTTTTCTTCAAAGTTGAAGTTAAAGTTCAATTAATAGGTATATCTATTTTTTTATTATTTTGAAGGGAATATTATTAATATAATGATCTCAAGACATCTATGTCATAGAAGATAGTGAAAATTAATGTTAACATATTAATAGTTTGAGAAATATTTTTATACAATATAAATAATTAAAAAAATAGTTATAGATAAATACTAATATTTACATTTAATCTATTAGTTAAACTACTTATCTAAAATTGGCCTATTATAGATGCAATGGGATAGAAGTTTATATTTTGAATTTAAATTTATATGTTATGGCATAGTCTAAAATTGTTCTTACACTATTGTGATACTTTGGATAGGAGATCCTCAATGATTTTTCTTCCTTAGCTTCAAGCAAGTTCTTCAATCGTTAACTACCTCTCCCTCTTCTTTCTCTAATCAGAGTTGCAGTTCCTTTACATCATCTACTTCTCTCTCTTTCTCTCTTTCTCTCCTCCTCTAACTTTGGCTAGAGAATTACCCCTTTCTTCCATAAAATACCCACCATCGCCCTCCACCACAGAAAGGCTTCTAATAAAATTCAAGTATTGTCATCCTCCATAAACTCCTACTTTTCGGTACTCTTGATCACAAATCTTCTCCTCAAGGGGATACAATCTAAAATGAAATGCTCATCCTAACTTATTACCTGAAGATTTCCCAACACTTAAAAGATCATTTGCCAAGTATCACTCTCTCACCAAACTCCTATTATCCCTGGCCTAGGGCAAACCCCCAATTAGAGAGGAATCCCCATTAAATAGAACCTCTCTTTGAAGGAGTTAACTATTAGCTTTATTCAATGGTTAGATATAGCAATTATCTTTAACTTAGATGAGATCTCCGTTGACCTAACATTGGTCAGGTTCTTCTTTGGTAAGAGACCTTATTACTATGCTCTACTTAAAAATGATAGAATAGCTTGGAATCTTAAAGGTACTTCCAACATCTTACTTTGAATGATGGTTTCTTCCACTTAAAGTTAACTTGCGAAAAGGATTATGACATAGTTTAGATGGGGAACCTTGGTTTTCCTTTAGAAAGCCTTTCATTTCCCATATTTTATATCAACGCATAATAAAATCTCTTCTCCTTTTATTTTAATTAAAATCATGAATTTACTTCTATTTTGTTATAATCTTTTGGGAATTTCTAAAATTTTCAGTTGGGCTTGTGTGCTTTTAGGGGTTAATACCCTAACTGTTAATAAAAATAAACTAACATTTGCTAGAATGTGTGTTTAATTATCCAATGGTGTGCATCTAGGGGTTAATCCAACCCAATAACTTCCTCAAGCTACCCATAAAAACCCCAAACAACAAAAGGTGATGCCCTCATTGCCACTCCTAACTCAAAATCTCCTTAATTTTCTTCCTATCCCTAACCTCATAGAACATTGGGGTTCCATAAGTTAACCTAGGCGGTGCATTATAAGAACCTTATTTCTACCTATAAAATGGACATTTTATGCATCTTATAGAACAAAATTAATCCTTCTATCCTAATTGACACTTTATTCATTAACACCCAACAACTTTCTCCACTGAAAATAGTTACAATAACTTCCACTTAGTGGCCTTGGGTTGCATCAAAGGGTGTGCATTTAGTTTTTTTTTTTTGGATAAGTTAGTTAATGAATTTGTTAACTAATAACCAATTTAAATAAGTATTGAAAATATGATATTTCTACCGCTTATCAATTTATAGTTCATGAACTTTAATGATTTAGAATTTGAAAGTATTAGTTTAATTGAGTTTTTGGTTTGGTTAATTTTGCTAAAGAAAAAAAATAAACCAATAACCAAATTTTAAAGAAAGTCCAAATTACAACCAAAATCCAAATTGATTCATGAAACCTTCAAGATCTACACTTGCACACCTTCATGGCATGTATTACAACATAAATAAACAACTTATAATCATACAACAATACCACAATATATTTTAATGTTACAGCACATAAAAACATTACTTTAATCATTACTCTTTTTCATAAATACTGTAATAGGCCAATTATGCACTGCATAACCTATGTTATTGGTCTCCTGATCTCCCCACCCATCAGGAGAACTTCTAAATCAATCACCCACTATCATTCAACATTCAACATTACTATTTACCATTGCCTAATGCATTCCATTGAGAAACGTCCTCTAGCCACTGAAATTTAGTGCCTATTTTCTTGATTATCTAGTCTCCCCTCTTATTAAGAGAATGATCAGATCGATCTCCCATTACCTCCTAATTTTTAAGATTTGTTATTAACCATTTTTCTACACTAGCAAAAAAATTAATGGCTGATATTCATTAAACACTAATATATTATGCTTGCCATTCTTCTTACGAGGAGAACAATATACGAAAACACAATTAACCATGATCTCCATACTTCTAACATTCCCCGTCAATTATTATCAGATGTTAGTCATCAATGTGCACCTTTACGTCAAAAAATGGAATGTCCAATTTCACTCTGAATTCTCCCTGATGTCGATCAAATCTGTTCAGTCGCCGGCGACGAGGATTGGTGAACTTGCCTTTTGAATCAGTAAGCTGATCTGGACTAAACTAACTGCCCTCATCCTCAGAATAAGTTACCTCGACAATCACTGATGCTCGTCCCCTATCTCGTTCAACATAATTGTGACGCCTAGGTGGTAGTGCTACTATTGGGATGCCTGGACGAGTAATTTTCTGAAGGTTGATTCCATCATTATGGATTTGCAGAATATGACGAATGTGTCTTTAGACAAACGAAAAAGATTAGCAAACATATCAGCTACATGCTGTGGTGTGGAAACTGGTCGGCAGGAAGCACTCAAAGGAAGTTACTGAAGACCTGCACAACGAAAATGAGAAGACAAGGCAATGGAATAGGAAAAACTTGGGTATTCTAATATCTTCCTTCTTATAACCTATTTGTATAAAGCTAAAACTATTAAAAGGATATTTGACTAATGAAAGCTAATAAAATAGTGACTAGGTAATACTACTTTTGCATAACTGAAAAAGAAATAAGAATGTGTAAAGTGGACTGCAGATAACAGAATGTGGCTGCAACACCTTCACCTCCTTTAGGCCTAAGCTGCACCACATCAGGTGCCCTCCGCTGCTGAAATTTCAGGTTCCACCTGAATATTCATGTTGGACATGTCATCGGGCGGGTGATTCAGGAAAATGCCTACAACATTAAATGTCTTGGAAGTTTATAAATGGTCCGGAAGATCTACGACATATGCATTGTCTTTGATACATTTGAGTATTGGAAAGGGACCAAACTTACGATGACTTAAATTGGAAAATGCCCTAGGAGAAAATCTGTCCTTACGAAGTCTTATCATTACAAGGTCTCCAAGTTTGAAGGAGACGTATCTCCTATGGAGATCAGCTGCTTGCTTATAATTGGAGTTAGAAGTAATGAGCTTCGTTCGAACTTCATCAAGTATGGCTTGATAATTGTCAGTCAGTGCGGCTGCGGAGGTATTAGCACATTTTGGCATAATAGCGATATTAAATAAATGGTTAGGGGATTTAGTATAAATAATTGTGAAAGGTGACTTCCCTATAGATCGATTGGACATCGAGTTATAGGCGAACTCTGCTTGACCGAGATATTGTTCCCACTGCTTTGGATGTCCCTAAACTAAACATCGCAGCATGTTTCCAAGTGTTTGGTTGACCAGTTCGGTTTGGCCGTCAGACTGGGGTGGTACACGGAGCTCGGGTTGATTTTTGTATGAAGTCTCTTCCAAAGTTCCCGCCAGAAATGGCTAACAAATTTGACATCTCGGTCGGATGTTATGCTCCATGAGAGGCTATGTAAACGAACAATCTCGCTGAAAAATAAGCGCGCAATGTTAACGGCATCAAAGGTCTTTTTACAGAAGATGAAATGCTCCATTTTTTAGAAACGGTCAACCACGACCATAATAGAGTTAGCACCCCTTTGGGTTCTAGGCAGCCCCAAGATAAAATCGATGGTAATGTCCTCCCACATGGAGTCCGAAAAAGGCAATGGCTTGTATAACCCAGTGTTCTATTTTGTACCTTAGAACTCTTGGAAAATAGTGCACCTCTCAACAAACCTTGAGACATCTCGATGGAGTTTAGGCTAGAAAAAATGTTATTTCAATTGGGAGATAGTCTTTTCTCTCCCCAGGTGTGCGGCAAGTCCACCTGCATGAGCATCTTTTATGAGTTACTGCGATAAGAAGAGTCGGGTATGCACAAAGCATTTGCCTTGAAAATATATCCATGTCACAGTGAATAATTGTATATAGGTTGAAGCAAGTGGC
Organism: Dendrobium catenatum; assembly: GCF_001605985.2. Classification (NCBI taxonomy): domain Eukaryota; kingdom Viridiplantae; phylum Streptophyta; class Magnoliopsida; order Asparagales; family Orchidaceae; genus Dendrobium; species Dendrobium catenatum. The sequence goes on along the minus strand of NW_021319263.1, from coordinate 40,641 downwards.
ATTGACTCCATATAACTGCAAAATTAGGGTCTTCAAAAAAAAGTGCCTTCATGCATTCAAGACCAGCGAGCTCTATTTGCAATTGAGTGACGAGTGTCATTCACCGACTTAAAGAGTTTTCAACCCGATTTTGATTGCCAGATTTGTGTTTGAGAATAAATGTAAATTTCTGAAGGAACAATACCCATAGGGCATGCATACGGCTTATGTATGTGTTCCAGTAGCCCAATCTGATGCACATGAATGTCAACCCTTGTAACCCCTACACTAGCCCACCTGGCTGCTCCAGCTACAACCCACGGCCACGTGTACATGACTCTTCCACAAATGCCTATCGTATCTCTGAATTCCTTTACCCAGCTAGCCCGTGCAATCCTCTACATGCCTCTAGCATGACCAACCCAACTTCCTCAGCTACGAAGCTCGCATCCAATCTGCATAGACTCCTTTGCGCCAATCAGATTGAGCCCGCACACAATCTCCTTTAACAACCTATTATAGATTCAACAAATGATAGAACGGACTCATTGCTTAGCTCATCGTAGCCTTTCTCTACAATCTCCCAAACGTCATGCGCTCCAAGAATTGCCTTCATCTTTATACTCCAATTATCCTATTTTGCCACCACTATTTATACTAGTAGTATATCATTAGGAGTATGCCAATACATTTAGATCTAATAATTACAAATATCTCTTTAGTGTATTATCATATCTTCTATCATAAATGATATTAAATGCATATTCTAATCTTTTCTAATAATTACTATTTTTAGAATCTTCTTCAATAGATTTTTCTAGATTATGTGCTTTAATGAGAAGGCAATCAAATTAAGTTTAATTTCCAACACTTCACGGGCCGATCATATGCAATAGCAAATGTAAGGCCGTATGGGCATTTCATTTCTTCCCCAGCTTATAAAAATTCTCACTCTCTCATTCGTAAGTATTCTCACCTTCGCACAAGATAATGGAAGAGATACGACTTTATCTTCTATGGTCAGCGTTCTTCACAGCTCTCACCATAATTTTCCTAAGACGTCGATCATCGAAGGATTTACCACTTCCTCCCGGGCCATGGCCGCTCCTGGTGTTGGGCAACCTACTAGAGCTAGGCCAAAATCCCCACTGCTCCTTAGCCCGTCTTGCTCGAATTCATGGACCAGTCATGTCTCTCAAAATCGGCAGCATTCACACAATCGTCATCTCCTCGCCAAGCTCGGCAAAAGAAGTCCTTAAAACAAAAGAGCACTCCATCTCCGGCCGACAAGTCCCCGATGTCTTGCAATCCCTTGGCTACCATGAGGTCTCGATAGCATGGTCGTCTCAAAACCAATCATGGAGGTATCTCCGCAGTCTCGCCAAGACCCATCTTTTAAACTCACAGTCTCTCGATGCAACCCAACCGCTTCGTCGACGAAAGATTCATGAACTTGTCGCATATATAAGGGGGAAGAATGGCGAGGCCGTGCACATTGGGCTGGCGGCATTCTCCACTGTGCTCAATCTAATATCAACCACCTTCTTATCTATTGATATGATAGATTTAAAATCTGAATCCGCACAAGAGTTAAAGGATTTGATCTGGGGGTTAATGGAAGAGGCCGGAAAACCAAACCTCTCCGACTTCTTCCCTTTCTTGGCTCCAATGGATCTTCAAGGCAGAAGGCGCCGTTCTGCGGTTTACTATAATAAGTTATATGGTTTTCTGGATAAAATGGTAGAAAATCGATTGACAACCTCGGCCGAAGAAGGTAGAAGAACTAATCACGATATTTTGGATGTGCTTGTTCAACTAAATCAAGAAGATAACTCCAAGCTTAGCAGGCGAATGATAAATGGCTTGCTTTTGGTAATTAATCACATTATTTGATTATTTTGCTTGCGTTAGGGCATCTCCAATAGAACTTCATATATTTGTTTGCAGTTCTTCTGTTGCTCCAACCGTTTTGGCATTTTTGTCGTTATTTGATTTTGGGTGAACAGTTCGATGTCAATATTGATGTCGCACTGTTCACTAGCTATTTCTTTTTTTAACTCGAAAATTAATTATTAGTTTTAAATATTCAAGTTTACAAATTTTTTATTATTAATTAAAAAATAAAAAATTAGAAATATCTTATTTTTTAGAAATTTAAATATTTTTTTACATAATTAAATACTTAGATTTATATGTTCTAATGTAATTTTTATTTTATTAACTAAATATTTGTTTGTTTAGGGCATATTAATATTTCAAATTATTTTATGAAACAAAAAATATTTTTTTAATAATTATAATATATTTAATTCAAAAATTGTATAAATAAAAGTTATGATTACAAATATATAAAATGAAGTATGAGAAAGAATATATTATGATTTTTTTTTGTATTGGAAAATGAAGTTGGTTGGAGATAAATTATTGCGTTTTGATGTATTAATATATTTTGGAGTAAAAAATGAATTTTTTGGTTTGAGATTAATTTCCTAATTTTTACTATTTGCTAAAAGTAGAAATTTTTTTTTTTAATTAGGATTCTTTTATCGCTGGAAGCGAAACGACTTCGACAACATTGGAATGGGCGATGGCAGAATTGCTTCGCAGGCCAGAACTGATGAAGAAAGCTCGAGAAGAGATCAAATCGGTCATCGGACTCGAGAGAGAAATAGAAGAGTCGGACATCTCAAAGCTACCGTTTTTCCAAGCAGTTCTGAAGGAGACCCTCCGTCTTCATCCGCCAGCTCCGCTTCTGCTACCTCACAAGGTAGATGTGAGGACGGAGATAAATGGCTACCTGGTGCCGAAGAACAGTCAGGTGCTGGTGAACGTATGGGCCATAAGTCGGGACGAAAGAGTTTGGGAGAACCCGAATTACTTTGTGCCAGAGAGGTTTATGGGAGAAAGAGAGATTGATTTTCGTGGGCAACACTTTGAGTTCATACCATTTGGTTCTGGCCGAAGAATCTGTCCTGGAATATCATTTGGTGTTCGGATGGTTCAGCTCATGCTGGCCTCGCTCATTCAATCCTTTGAATGGAGTTTGGCTGATGGAATTCTGCCTGAGAATTTGGATCTCAAGGAGAAATTTGGCATCACGCTTAACTTGGCTTCTCCACTCAAAGCCTTGGCTACTCCTGCAAGATAAATTTGAATACTAGACCAATGTTACAGTTCAATTAATCTTGGCTTTCCTTTTCAGAGCTTCTAAAATATAGTTTCTCTCATCGATTGTATCAGTACTATACTTGTATCACTATACTTGTATCCTGGCTAAGGTGCTGTGTGGTTGGAATACAAAGGGGTGTAAAGTATTTCAAATGTAAATGTTTTGAAATTTTATATGTTTGATTGGAATACAAAGTGGAGTAAATTAAAGTAATTTTTGTCTTGGCTAAGGGACTGTTTTGTTGGAATACAAAGGGGTTAGAGTATTTCAAATGCATAGGTTTTGAAATTATATTTGGTTGGAATATATAGTGGAACAAAATAAAGTAAATTAAATAAATTGTAAATCATTTTAGTTCATTTTTGAAGTAAATTAAACTCGTTCAGTTTAGAGCGAAAATTGTTTACAGCACAAACTAGCTCGCTTGACTGCCTTTCACCACAACCACCGATCACTAGCCACCACCACCAGTCACCCCATCGCAAGCCACCACCACCATCACCATTGGCTGCTGACTACCATCATCGCCGGCCAACACCACCACCTGCCTCCCGCCACTTCCACCACTGCCACCTCTTCTGCTGACCGCTGCCTTTTTCGGACTTTACACTACATTCATTATTTCAAAACAATTAAAAAAATCATTCACTTGCATTTATTTTATCTTCATCTAAATAATTCCAAAATATTTTCTTTTACAGTGCATTCCTTTAATTTTATGTTTTTTTTTGTATTGCATTCATTTTTTAGCCAATCAAACAACCTATAAGTGAAGTGAGTTCGATCTCGTGAATGGCCTCTATTATGAGTTCTTATCCATGGCTCAAGCTCGCATTCCGACGCGTTCTAAACCATGCATGCCTGCGTTCGTTGATGTTCCTCCCTTGATCTGCATGCTTGTGCCTTGTGCATTGCATGCTCTTGCGTGCTTCTAGCCCATACATATACTCTTGTGCGACATGCTCGAGCTCTATCATCGAACACATTCCATCTTTCTAGTCTTCCCTGAACACTCGATCGTGCGCTCTGCCTTATGACTTTATACAAGCCACTTGTTTAATCCTGAGGTTCTTGATCCACTGCTTAGACACATCAAATCCATTTGCTAGTTTTCCTGCATTCAGACCAGGAAGCTACACCTAAACCTGTGACTTCCAATTACGCAAAACACCTTCATGTATGTGTTCCAGTAGCCCAATCTGACGCACATGAATGTCAGCCCTTGTAATCCCTACACTATCCCTCTTGGCTGCTCCAGCTATAGCCCACGACCACATGTACACGGCTCTTCCACAAATGCCTGTCGCATCTCTGAGTTCCTTTACCCAGCTAGCCCGTGCAATCTTCTGCATGCCTCCAGCATGACCAACGCAACTTCCTCGGCTGCGAAGCTCGCATCCAATCTGCATAGACTCCTTTGCGCCAATCAGATTGTGCCCGCACACAATCACCTAGCACAAGTTCTCCATGTGATGTCCAGCATCTTGTGCCTACCCCACGACCCTACTTGGGATCGCGGCGCAACAACAGCGGCTCCCGTGCCTCTTGCACTGGGAGCCCGACTCTTGTGAAGTAACTGTCCCCTATTATGCACGCGTGCTCCCTTGACAGCATAATGTCGGCTCATACAGTTCTTCCTGATCATCCACGTGACCACACGGCAAGCACCTGCTCACACACGAAAACAAACCGTCTCGCTCTCCATCATATGTTTAGCTCCTAACGCTCCCCGTCAGCTTCCCACACCCTTTTTAGGTCTAGCCTGCCTTAAGCAAAACCGCACATATCGCACCTTATCAGCCTCGCCTTTGATGTCCGATCCGTGCAACACCCCCACAAGTCTACCTCCTACACCACGCCTCACGCGCTTTTGCCCCGCGGCCTTAAGCTAGACTCACCTCACACCGTTCGAACCATGTACCATGGCCGACTAAACGCCTGAGCTGTGCCACCACCTTCCTCTTCTTGATTAGGAGAATGCCTTCTTTCTTCCTTGATATCGCCTCAATGAGGCTATGGTACCACTTGTTAGAACTAGAATGAGGAAGAAGAGGCACGAAATATGATTTCCTTTTATTACTTGGTCTTATACAAGATGGGGCACCTTTACACCACACCACAATGCCCTATTTATATGCATTTACAAGTTGTGAGGTGTCTTGTGGATCAGCCTTTTCTAAAATCGGAGTAATACATAGCATTATAGTTAGGAGTTTCTATGATCCTATTAATTAAATGGTATATTTTTGTCCACTACTATTTGCTACCGATCGATCTCTTATGCCTGTAATTAGTGAATTTTTTGTCTACTTAGATCAGATTTTCCAACAACGTCATATTAAATGGCTTGTTCCCTTTTTAAAGTAAATATAATATAAATTATATAATTAATTAAATAATTATATTTAAATTATTAATTATCATAAGTTATTATAAATTAATATTTAAATTCTCTCTCTACTCTCTCTCATCTCCTTTTTTTATTTGGTGCCATGTCCCCTCTCCTTCTCTCTCTTCGGTGTCATATCTTTCTTTCTCTCTCTCTCCTCCATTCTCTCTCCCCCTTTCTTTCTCTCTCTCCACCATTTAATTTGGCGTATTTGCTCCTAATTAAATTTTTTTTAATATATGCTCCTTCTACTAATTTTGATCATTACCCAGCTCCTTTATAAAATTTGGCCCATTTTCTTTGCTGTCATGCCCTCTTCCTTCTCTCTCCCCGCTGTCATCTCTCTCTTCCTTTCTCACACCTCTCTCTCTCTCACTTTCTCTCTCTCTTTTGCTAAGGAGAATACACCAAATTAAAT
>NW_021319263.1:32096-34391 GCF_001605985.2 Dendrobium catenatum | reverse complement strand
ATATTAATATTAAATTAAAATTATTTTAATATAAAAAAAATTTACTTAAATTCTCTCTTTCCACAGGCTCTCCCATCAGTTCTCTCCCTCCGCAATCTCTCTCCTCATTTTTCTCTTTCTCTCTCCCACTTTTTCCTTCTCTCCCCCCCCACCCCCTACCCCTCTCCTACCAATTTCTCTAACTTGCTTTAGTGGAATACACCAAATGATTTGACACATATCAAATTAGTCAAATCATTTGACATATTCAGACTATGCCAATAGTTTGGCGAATTTGCTCTTCTTTAAATTTTTTCTAATCATGCTCCTTTTACATAATGACGTTGTAAACCTGCTCCTTTGTAAAGTAACTTTTTAATATAAATTTTTTGAATTAAAAATTTTACATAAAAAATCATTTTGAAAAGTAATAAAAAAATTGACGCATAAGATAAGAAACCTAGGTCTCAACCATAAATCATAAATTTTAAATTCATATTAAAGAAAGATGTAGTCGCACTCATGATAGTGCATCTCTATAATGACAATAACACAATGATTTATTATTAAAAAATTTATTTCTTAAGATCATAAAACCAAATCAGAAGCTTTATAATTTATCATCCTTCAACTAAAAATAAATGATTAAAAAAAAAAACTGCGGCTAAAGTCCCACACTAACATGCACCGATACTCCGCTTAAAGAGGGTATGCAGTGTCGGACACGGACATGCGTCCGACACGGACATGCGTCCGACACTGCATGGACACATGTCCGACACGGCATTGAAGTGTCGCAATTTAAAAAATTAAAAATAAAACAGGACACGCGTGTCCGACACGATTGAGAAAGAATGCATTTAGAAATTATGATCAGTACAGACTCCTCTGATCACCGACTAAAATCAAAAGGCGCCAAAACTGCATAGCAATTCAATTTGAAACCACAAAAGGGGACCCAATGCTTAAGCCTTGAATGATTGAGAAAGCTAGTAGAAGCGGGATATAATAGAAACTCAAACCGCATTACATGCTTCCAAGATACAATTTTAAGTAGAGCAGCTTCCTTCATTTGTTACAAAGGAACGTTGGCATCAAATCTTCTTTCATTTCTTTGTTTCTAAATATGATATAGGGAGCAACAAAGAATTAAATGAAAAAACTTAGGCATCTCTAAAATATATCGCATCAATTATAGCAAGTTCGGTCGCATGAGCAAACAATTTTACCAAGGAAGGCGGGCAGTGAGAATAGTAAAGGAGAAATCTCATTAAAAAAACGAATGTACAATTGTTTCAGGTGAAGCAAGTTCAAAAGCACAATGTGCACATATGGATTCTACAAACTTAGGCATATCTAAAATGTTGCATACCATGATTGTATCACCCACCTCCACTTGAAAACTATACAATGTTCAACTCTCACACATGATTTTCTCACTCATTATAATAATGACATCAAATGCACCGCATAAGGTATTTTATCATCATCAACTCTCATCCCAATATCCTCAAATCAAGTCATATCTAAAAGGTAAGTTCTAAACACATTTAAATACTCCAAAATTAGGCATCCATCATTCTTATATATGGACAAATGCAATCACTATTAGTGAACTTTGCACTAATAATGGGCGAACAAAGTTACTTTTAGCATTACAACATATTTCGTAGCCATAGTAATAGAAAATGTAAAATTTGTTAAAATTGAACTAGCTTTTTTCTACCATATCAATCAACTTAAATTCATCAGGAAATCATACAAGATATATACCTCATTCAACGAAGTGATTGAGTTATAATTTGTAAGTAACATGTGATTTTTATGAAGTTTTTCTGGTGAGCAAGCGATAAAACTTTAAAGAACTCCCACAGAAGAGCAAAAAATAGACTTAAAAGATAATGCCTTTGGATGCTAATTAGTTTAATTCATTGATAAAATTTGTAAAAAATTGTTACCAATATTATTAAATCGAGTAGTTCATCTAAAATCAAATTAATGTTTCAACATTTAAACTTTTCCAAGAAATAAAATGTGTACCTTTATAAATTTATTTCATTACAATCCAAAATGTCTTTCAAGTTCAAGTCTTCTATCAATAACATAAGCAGAGAATCATCAATCATATGCTTACTATCTACTATATGTCCTAACCTGTCATGAAAAAATTGCCCATGATTAATTTCAATGTCATGTATGTTGAATCTAAATTTATCAATGGGCAATACCTGAGCCTTACTTAAAAGACTGGATATTAAATAGAGAAGAAAAAATAGGGGGAAAGGGGTGGGGGTGGGATATATATATATATATATA